>NW_027446366.1:0-62061 GCF_038048845.1 Mixophyes fleayi | reverse complement strand
AAAGCGTTGTTTTTGGACGGCAATGAAGAAATGACTATGTTTTGCGATTTCTCCTGCTCAGAAAGACTTAGAAAGTTGATAATTGTGGGCAATGTTAGAAATGTCATGAGAAACAAGAATTATGTAAAAGAATTGATGTAAGTCATTGTTTCCAAGAGAAAGGGAGACCGGAGTGTTAAAAAGCGTTGTTTTTGGACGGCAATGAAGAAATGACTGTTTTGCGATTTCTCTTGCTCAGAAAGACTTAGAAAGTTGATAATTGTGGGCAATGTTAGAAATGTCATGAGAAACAAGAATTATGTAAAAGAATTGATGTAAGTCATTGCTTCCAAGAGAAAGGGAGACCGGAGTGTAAAAAAGCGTTGTTTTTGAACGGCAATGAAGAAATGACTGTTTTGCGATTTCTCTTGCTCAGAAAGACTTAGAAAGTTGATAATTGTGGGCAATGTTAGAAATGTCATGAGAAACAAGAATTATGTAAAAGAATTGATGTAAGTCATTGTTTCCAAGAGAAAGGGAGACAGGAGTGTAAAAAAGCGTTGTTTTTGGACGGCAATGAAGAAATGACTATGTTTTGCGATTTCTCCTGCTCAGAAAGACTTAGAAAGTTGATAATTGTGGGCAATGTTAGAAATGTCATGAGAAACAAGAATTATGTAAAAGAATTGATGTAAGTCATTGTTTCCAAGAGAAAGGGAGACAGGAGTGTAAAAAAGCGTTGTTTTGGACGGCAATGAAGAAATGACTATGTTTTGCGATTTCTCCTGCTCAGAAAGACTTAGAAAGTTGATAATTGTGGGCAATGTAAGAAATGTCATGAGAAACAAGAATTATGTAAAAGAATTGATGTAAGTCATTGTTTCCAAGAGAAAGGGAGACAGGAGTGTAAAAAAGCGTTGTTTTTGGACGGCAATGAAGAAATGACTATGTTTTGCGATTTCTCCTGCTCAGAAAGACTTAGAAAGTTGATAATTGTGGGCAATGTTAGAAATGTCATGAGAAACAAGAATTATGTAAAAGAATTGATGTAAGTCATTGTTTCCAAGAGAAAGGGAGACCGGAGTGTAAAAAAGCGTTGTTTTTGGACGGCAATGAAGAAATGACTGTTTTGCGATTTCTCTTGCTCAGAAAGACTTAGAAAGTTGATAATTGTGGGCAATGTTAGAAATGTCATGAGAAACAAGAATTATGTAAAAGAATTGATGTAAGTCATTGTTTCCAAGAGAAAGGGAGACCGGAGTGTAAAAAAGCGTTGTTTTTTGGACGGCAATGAAGAAATGACTGTTTTGCGATTTCTCTTGCTCAGAAAGACTTAGAAAGTTGATAATTGTGGGCAATGTTAGAAATGTCATGAGAAACAAGAATTATGTAAAAGAATTGATGTAAGTCATTGTTTCCAAGAGAAAGGGAGACCGGAGTGTAAAAAAGCGTTGTTTTTGGACGGCAATGAAGAAATGACTGTTTTGCGATTTCTCTTGCTCAGAAAGACTTAGAAAGTTGATAATTGTGGGCAATGTTAGAAATGTCATGAGAAACAAGAATTATGTAAAAGAATTGATGTAAGTCATTGTTTCCAAGAGAAAGGGAGACAGGAGTGTAAAAAAGCGTTGTTTTTGGACGGCAATGAAGAAATGACTATGTTTTGCGATTTCTCCTGCTCAGAAAGACTTAGAAAGTTGATAATTGTGGGCAATGTTAGAAATGTCATGAGAAACAAGAATTATGTAAAAGAATTGATGTAAGTCATTGTTTCCAAGAGAAAGGGAGACCGGAGTGTAAAAAAGCGTTGTTTTTGGACGGCAATGAAGAAATGACTGTTTTGCGATTTCTCTTGCTCAGAAAGACTTAGAAAGTTGATAATTGTGGGCAATGTTAGAAATGTCATGAGAAACAAGAATTATGTAAAAGAATTGATGTAAGTCATTGTTTCCAAGAGAAAGGGAGACAGGAGTGTAAAAAAGCGTTGTTTTTGGACGCCAATGAAGAAATGACTGTTTTGCGATTTCTCTTGCTCAGAAAGACTTAGAAAGTTGATAATTGTGGGCAATGTTAGAAATGTCATGAGAAACAAGAATTATGTAAAAGAATTGATGTAAGTCATTGTTTCCAAGAGAAAGGGAGACAGGAGTGTAAAAAAGCGTTGTTTTTGGACGGCAATGAAGAAATGACTATGTTTTGCGATTTCTCCTGCTCAGAAAGACTAAGAAAGTTGATAATTGTGGGCAATGTTAGAAATGTCATGAGAAACAAGAATTATGTAAAAGAATTGATGTAAGTCATTGTTTCCAAGAGAAAGGGAGACAGGAGTGTAAAAAAAGCGTTGTTTTTGGACGGCAATGAAGAAATGACTATGTTTTGCGATTTCTCCTGCTCAGAAAGACTTAGAAAGTTGATAATTGTGGGCAATGTTAGAAATGTCATGAGAAATAAGAATTATGTAAAAGAATTGATGTAAGTCATTGTTTCCAAGAGAAAGGGAGACCGGAGTGTAAAAAAGCATTGTTTTGGACGGCAATGAAGAAATGACTGTTTTGCGATTTCTCTTGCTCAGAAAGACTTAGAAAGTTGATAATTGTGGGCAATGTTAGAAATGTCATGAGAAACAAGAATTATGTAAAAGAATTGATGTAAGTCATTGTTTCCAAGAGAAAGGGAGACCGGAGTGTAAAAAAGCGTTGTTTTTGGACGGCAATGAAGAAATGACTGTTTTGCGATTTCTCTTGCTCAGAAAGACTTAGAAAGTTGATAATTGTGGGCAATGTTAGAAATGTCATGAGAAACAAGAATTATGTAAAAGAATTGATGTAAGTCATTGTTTCCAAGAGAAAGGGAGACCGGAGTGTAAAAAAGCGTTGTTTTTGGACGGCAATGAAGAAATGACTGTTTTGCGATTTCTCTTGCTCAGAAAGACTTAGAAAGTTGATAATTGTGGGCAATGTTAGAAATGTCATGAGAAATAAGAATTATGTAAAAGAATTGATGTAAGTCATTGTTTCCAAGAGAAAGGGAGACCGGAGTGTAAAAAAGCATTGTTTTTGGACGGCAATGAAGAAATGACTGTTTTGCGATTTCTCTTGCTCAGAAAGACTTAGAAAGTTGATAATTGTGGGCAATGTTAGAAATGTCATGAGAAACAAGAATTATGTAAAAGAATTGATGTAAGTCATTGTTTCCAAGAGAAAGGGAGACCGGAGTGTAAAAAAGCGTTGTTTTTGGACGCAATGAAGAAATGACTGTTTTGCGATTTCTCTTGCTCAGAAAGACTTAGAAAGTTGATAATTGTGGGCAATGTTAGAAATGTCATGAGAAACAAGAATTATGTAAAAGAATTGATGTAAGTCATTGTTTCCAAGAGAAAGGGAGACCGGAGTGTAAAAAAGCGTTGTTTTTGGACGGCAATGAAGAAATGACTGTTTTGCGATTTCTCTTGCTCAGAAAGACTTAGAAAGTTGATAATTGTGGGCAATGTTAGAAATGTCATGAGAAACAAGAATTATGTAAAAGAATTGATGTAAGTCATTGTTTCCAAGAGAAAGGGAGACAGGAGTGTAAAAAAGCGTTGTTTTTGGACGGCAATGAAGAAATGACTATGTTTTGCGATTTCTCCTGCTCAGAAAGACTTAAAAAGTTGATAATTGTGGGCAATGTAAGAAATGTCATGAGAAACAAGAATTATGTAAAAGAATTGATGTAAGTCATTGTTTCCAAGAGAAAGGGAGACAGGAGTGTAAAAAAGCGTTGTTTTTGGACGGCAATGAAGAAATGACTATGTTTTGCGATTTCTCCTGCTCAGAAAGACTTAGAAAGTTGATAATTGTGGGCAATGTAAGAAATGTCATGAGAAACAAGAATTATGTAAAAGAATTGATGTAAGTCATTGTTTCCAAGAGAAAGGGAGACCGGAGTGTAAAAAAGCATTGTTTTTGGACGGCAATGAAGAAATGACTGTTTCGCGATTTCTCTTGCTCAGAAAGACTTAGAAAGTTGATAATTGTGGGCAATGTTAGAAATGTCATGAGAAACAAGAATTATGTAAAAGAATTGATGTAAGTCATTGTTTCCAAGAGAAAGGGAGACCGGAGTGTAAAAAAGCGTTGTTTTTGGACGGCAATGAAGAAATGACTGTTTTGCGATTTCTCTTGCTCAGAAAGACTTAAAAAGTTGATAATTGTGGGCAATGTTAGAAATGTCATGAGAAACAAGAATTATGTAAAAGAATTGATGTAAGTCATTGTTTCCAAGAGAAAGGGAGACAGGAGTGTAAAAAAGCGTTGTTTTTGGACGCCAATGAAGAAATGACTGTTTTGCGATTTCTCTTGCTCAGAAAGACTTAGAAAGTTGATAATTGTGGGCAATGTTAGAAATGTCATGAGAAACAAGAATTATGTAAAAGAATTGATGTAAGTCATTGTTTCCAAGAGAAAGGGAGACCGGAGTGTAAAAAAGCGTTGTTTTTGGACGGCAATGAAGAAATGACTGTTTTGCGATTTCTCTTGCTCAGAAAGACTTAGAAAGTTGATAATTGTGGGCAATGTTAGAAATGTCATGAGAAACAAGAATTATGTAAAAGAATTGATGTAAGTCATTGTTTCCAAGAGAAAGGGAGACAGGAGTGTAAAAAAGCGTTGTTTTTGGACGGCAATGAAGAAATGACTATGTTTTGCGATTTCTCCTGCTCAGAAAGACTTAAAAAGTTGATAATTGTTGGCAATGTTAGAAATGTCGTGAGAAACAAGAATTATGTAAAAGAATTGATGTAAGTCATTGTTTCCAAGAGAAAGGGAGACAGGAGTGTAAAAAAGCGTTGTTTTTGGACGGCAATGAAGAAATGACTATGTTTTGCGATTTCTCCTGCTCAGAAAGACTTAGAAAGTTGATAATTGTGGGCAATGTAAGAAATGTCATGAGAAACAAGAATTATGTAAAAGAATTGATGTAAGTCATTGTTTCCAAGAGAAAGGGAGACCGGAGTGTAAAAAAGCATTGTTTTTGGACGGCAATGAAGAAATGACTGTTTTGCGATTTCTCTTGCTCAGAAAGACTTAGAAAGTTGATAATTGTGGGCAATGTTAGAAATGTCATGAGAAACAAGAATTATGTAAAAGAATTGATGTAAGTCATTGTTTCCAAGAGAAAGGGAGACCGGAGTGTAAAAAAGCGTTGTTTTTGGACGGCAATGAAGAAATGACTGTTTTGCGAATTCTCTTGCTCAGAAAGACTTAGAAAGTTGATAATTGTGGGCAATGTTAGAAATGTCATGAGAAACAAGAATTATGTAAAAGAATTGATGTAAGTCATTGTTTCCAAGAGAAAGGGAGACCGGAGTGTAAAAAAGCGTTGTTTTTGGACGACAATGAAGAAATGACTATGTTTTGCGATTTCTCCTGCTCAGAAAGACTTAGAAAGTTGATAATTGTGGGCAATGTAAGAAATGTCATGAGAAACAAGAATTATGTAAAAGAATTGATGTAAGTCATTGTTTCCAAGAGAATGGGACACCGGAGTGTAAAAAAGCGTTGTTTTTGGACGGCAATGAAGAAATGACTGTTTTGCGATTTCTCTTGCTCAGAAAGACTTAGAAAGTTGATAATTGTGGGCAATGTTAGAAATGTCATGAGAAACAAGAATTATGTAAAAGAATTGATGTAAGTCATTGTTTCCAAGAGAAAGGGAGACAGGAGTGTAAAAAAGCGTTGTTTTTGGACGGCAATGAAGAAATGACTATGTTTTGCGATTTCTCCTGCTCAGAAAGACTAAGAAAGTTGATAATTGTGGGCAAGGTTAGAAATGTCATGAGAAACAAGAATTATGTAAAAGAATTGATGTAAGTCATTGTTTCCAAGAGAAAGGGAGACAGGAGTGTAAAAAAGCGTTGTTTTTGGACGGCAATGAAGAAATGACTGTTTTGCGATTTCTCTTGCTCAGAAAGACTTAGAAAGTTGATAATTGTGGGCAATGTTAGAAATGTCATGAGAAACAAGAATTATGTAAAAGAATTGATGTAAGTCATTGTTTCCAAGAGAAAGGGAGACCGGAGTGTAAAAAAGCGTTGTTTTTGGACGGCAATGAAGAAATGACTGTTTTGCGATTTCTCTTGCTCAGAAAGACTTAGAAAGTTGATAATTGTGGGCAATGTTAGAAATGTCATGAGAAACAAGAATTATGTAAAAGAATTGATGTAAGTCATTGTTTCCAAGAGAAAGGGAGACAGGAGTGTAAAAAAGCGTTGTTTTTGGACGGCAATGAAGAAATGACTATGTTTTGCGATTTCTCCTGCTCAGAAAGACTTAAAAAGTTGATAATTGTGGGCAATGTAAGAAATGTCATGAGAAACAAGAATTATGTAAAAGAATTGATGTAAGTCATTGTTTCCAAGAGAAAGGGAGACAGGAGTGTTAAAAAGCGTTGTTTTTGGACGGCAATGAAGAAATGACTATGTTTTGCGATTTCTCCTGCTCAGAAAGACTTAGAAAGTTGATAATTGTGGGCAATGTAAGAAATGTCATGAGAAACAAGAATTATGTAAAAGAATTGATGTAAGTCATTGTTTCCAAGAGAAAGGGAGACCGGAGTGTAAAAAAGCATTGTTTTTGGACTTCAATGAAGAAATGACTGTTTCGCGATTTCTCTTGCTCAGAAAGACTTAGAAAGTTGATAATTGTGGGCAATGTTAGAAATGTCATGAGAAACAAGAATTATGTAAAAGAATTGATGTAAGTCATTGTTTCCAAGAGAAAGGGAGACCGGAGTGTAAAAAAGCGTTGTTTTTGGACGGCAATGAAGAAATGACTGTTTTGCGATTTCTCTTGCTCAGAAAGACTTAGAAAGTTGATAATTGTGGGCAATGTTAGAAATGTCATGAGAAACAAGAATTATGTAAAAGAATTGATGTAAGTCATTGTTTCCAAGAGAAAGGGAGACCGGAGTGTAAAAAAGCGTTGTTTTTGGACGGCAATGAAGAAATGACTGTTTTGCGATTTCTCTTGCTCAGAAAGACTTAGAAAGTTGATAATTGTGGGCAATGTTAGAAATGTCATGAGAAACAAGAATTATGTAAAAGAATTGATGTGAGTCATTGTTTCCAAGAGAAAGGGAGACAGGAGTGTAAAAAAGCGTTGTTTTTGGACGGCAATGAAGAAATGACTATGTTTTGCGATTTCTCCTGCTCAGAAAGACTTAAAAAGTTGATAATTGTGGGCAATGTAAGAAATGTCATGAGAAACAAGAATTATGTAAAAGAATTGATGTAAGTCATTGTTTCCAAGAGAAAGGGAGACAGGAGTGTAAAAAAGCGTTGTTTTTGGACGGCAATGAAGAAATGACTATGTTTTGCGATTTCTCCTGCTCAGAAAGACTTAGAAAGTTGATAATTGTGGGCAATGTAAGAAATGTCATGAGAAACAAGAATTATGTAAAAGAATTGATGTAAGTCATTGTTTCCAAGAGAAAGGGAGACCGGAGTGTAAAAAAGCATTGTTTTTGGACGGCAATGAAGAAATGACTGTTTCGCGATTTCTCTTGCTCAGAAAGACTTAGAAAGTTGATAATTGTGGGCAATGTTAGAAATGTCATGAGAAACAAGAATTATGTAAAAGAATTGATGTAAGTCATTGTTTCCAAGAGAAAGGGAGACCGGAGTGTAAAAAAGCGTTGTTTTTGGACGGCAATGAAGAAATGACTGTTTTGCGATTTCTCTTGCTCAGAAAGACTTAAAAAGTTGATAATTGTGGGCAATGTTAGAAATGTCATGAGAAACAAGAATTATGTAAAAGAATTGATGTAAGTCATTGTTTCCAAGAGAAAGGGAGACAGGAGTGTAAAAAAGCGTTGTTTTTGGACGCCAATGAAGAAATGACTGTTTTGCGATTTCTCTTGCTCAGAAAGACTTAGAAAGTTGATAATTGTGGGCAATGTTAGAAATGTCATGAGAAACAAGAATTATGTAAAAGAATTGATGTAAGTCATTGTTTCCAAGAGAAAGGGAGACCGGAGTGTAAAAAAGCGTTGTTTTTGGACGGCAATGAAGAAATGACTGTTTTGCGATTTCTCTTGCTCAGAAAGACTTAGAAAGTTGATAATTGTGGGCAATGTTAGAAATGTCATGAGAAACAAGAATTATGTAAAAGAATTGATGTAAGTCATTGTTTCCAAGAGAAAGGGAGACAGGAGTGTAAAAAAGCGTTGTTTTTGGACGGCAATGAAGAAATGACTATGTTTTGCGATTTCTCCTGCTCAGAAAGACTTAAAAAGTTGATAATTGTTGGCAATGTTAGAAATGTCGTGAGAAACAAGAATTATGTAAAAGAATTGATGTAAGTCATTGTTTCCAAGAGAAAGGGAGACAGGAGTGTAAAAAAGCGTTGTTTTTGGACGGCAATGAAGAAATGACTATGTTTTGCGATTTCTCCTGCTCAGAAAGACTTAGAAAGTTGATAATTGTGGGCAATGTAAGAAATGTCATGAGAAACAAGAATTATGTAAAAGAATTGATGTAAGTCATTGTTTCCAAGAGAAAGGGAGACCGGAGTGTAAAAAAGCATTGTTTTTGGACGGCAATGAAGAAATGACTGTTTTGCGATTTCTCTTGCTCAGAAAGACTTAGAAAGTTGATAATTGTGGGCAATGTTAGAAATGTCATGAGAAACAAGAATTATGTAAAAGAATTGATGTAAGTCATTGTTTCCAAGAGAAAGGGAGACCGGAGTGTAAAAAAGCGTTGTTTTTGGACGGCAATGAAGAAATGACTGTTTTGCGAATTCTCTTGCTCAGAAAGACTTAGAAAGTTGATAATTGTGGGCAATGTAAGAAATGTCATGAGAAACAAGAATTATGTAAAAGAATTGATGTAAGTCATTGTTTCCAAGAGAAAGGGAGACCGGAGTGTAAAAAAGCATTGTTTTTGGACGGCAATGAAGAAATGACTGTTTTGCGATTTCTCTTGCTCAGAAAGACTTAGAAAGTTGATAATTGTGGGCAATGTTAGAAATGTCATGAGAAACAAGAATTATGTAAAAGAATTGATGTAAGTCATTGTTTCCAAGAGAAAGGGAGACCGGAGTGTAAAAAAGCGTTGTTTTTGGACGGCAATGAAGAAATGACTGTTTTGCGAATTCTCTTGCTCAGAAAGACTTAGAAAGTTGATAATTGTGGGCAATGTTAGAAATGTCATGAGAAACAAGAATTATGTAAAAGAATTGATGTAAGTCATTGTTTCCAAGAGAAAGGGAGACCGGAGTGTAAAAAAGCGTTGTTTTTGGACGGCAATGAAGAAATGACTGTTTTGCGATTTCTCTTGCTCAGAAAGACTTAGAAAGTTGATAATTGTGGGCAATGTAAGAAATGTCATGAGAAACAAGAATTATGTAAAAGAATTGATGTAAGTCATTGTTTCCAAGAGAATGGGAGACCGGAGTGTAAAAAAGCGTTGTTTTTGGACGGCAATGAAGAAATGACTGTTTTGCGATTTCTCTTGCTCAGAAAGACTTAGAAAGTTGATAATTGTGGGCAATGTTAGAAATGTCATGAGAAACAAGAATTATGTAAAAGAATTGATGTAAGTCATTGTTTCCAAGAGAAAGGGAGACAGGAGTGTAAAAAAGCGTTGTTTTTGGACGGCAATGAAGAAATGACTATGTTTTGCGATTTCTCCTGCTCAGAAAGACTTAGAAAGTTGATAATTGTGGGCAATGTTAGAAATGTCATGAGAAACAAGAATTATGTAAAAGAATTGATGTAAGTCATTGTTTCCAAGAGAAAGGGAGACAGGAGTGTAAAAAAGCGTTGTTTTTGGACGGCAATGAAGAAATGACTATGTTTTGCGATTTCTCCTGCTCAGAAAGACTTAGAAAGTTGATAATTGTGGGCAATGTTAGAAATGTCATGAGAAACAAGAATTATGTAAAAGAATTGATGTAAGTCATTGTTTCCAAGAGAAAGGGAGACCGGAGTGTTAAAAAGCGTTGTTTTTGGACGGCAATGAAGAAATGACTGTTTTGCGATTTCTCTTGCTCAGAAAGACTTAGAAAGTTGATAATTGTGGGCAATGTTAGAAATGTCATGAGAAACAAGAATTATGTAAAAGAATTGATGTAAGTCATTGCTTCCAAGAGAAAGGGAGACCGGAGTGTAAAAAAGCGTTGTTTTTGAACGGCAATGAAGAAATGACTGTTTTGCGATTTCTCTTGCTCAGAAAGACTTAGAAAGTTGATAATTGTGGGCAATGTTAGAAATGTCATGAGAAACAAGAATTATGTAAAAGAATTGATGTAAGTCATTGTTTCCAAGAGAAAGGGAGACAGGAGTGTAAAAAAGCGTTGTTTTTGGACGGCAATGAAGAAATGACTATGTTTTGCGATTTCTCCTGCTCAGAAAGACTTAGAAAGTTGATAATTGTGGGCAATGTTAGAAATGTCATGAGAAACAAGAATTATGTAAAAGAATTGATGTAAGTCATTGTTTCCAAGAGAAAGGGAGACAGGAGTGTAAAAAAGCGTTGTTTTTGGACGGCAATGAAGAAATGACTATGTTTTGCGATTTCTCCTGCTCAGAAAGACTTAGAAAGTTGATAATTGTGGGCAATGTAAGAAATGTCATGAGAAACAAGAATTATGTAAAAGAATTGATGTAAGTCATTGTTTCCAAGAGAAAGGGAGACAGGAGTGTAAAAAAGCGTTGTTTTTGGACGGCAATGAAGAAATGACTATGTTTTGCGATTTCTCCTGCTCAGAAAGACTTAGAAAGTTGATAATTGTGGGCAATGTTAGAAATGTCATGAGAAACAAGAATTATGTAAAAGAATTGATGTAAGTCATTGTTTCCAAGAGAAAGGGAGACCGGAGTGTAAAAAAGCGTTGTTTTTGGACGGCAATGAAGAAATGACTGTTTTGCGATTTCTCTTGCTCAGAAAGACTTAGAAAGTTGATAATTGTGGGCAATGTTAGAAATGTCATGAGAAACAAGAATTATGTAAAAGAATTGATGTAAGTCATTGTTTCCAAGAGAAAGGGAGACCGGAGTGTAAAAAAGCGTTGTTTTTGGACGGCAATGAAGAAATGACTGTTTTGCGATTTCTCTTGCTCAGAAAGACTTAGAAAGTTGATAATTGTGGGCAATGTTAGAAATGTCATGAGAAACAAGAATTATGTAAAAGAATTGATGTAAGTCATTGTTTCCAAGAGAAAGGGAGACCGGAGTGTAAAAAAGCGTTGTTTTTGGACGGCAATGAAGAAATGACTGTTTTGCGATTTCTCTTGCTCAGAAAGACTTAGAAAGTTGATAATTGTGGGCAATGTTAGAAATGTCATGAGAAACAAGAATTATGTAAAAGAATTGATGTAAGTCATTGTTTCCAAGAGAAAGGGAGACAGGAGTGTAAAAAAGCGTTGTTTTTGGACGGCAATGAAGAAATGACTATGTTTTGCGATTTCTCCTGCTCAGAAAGACTTAGAAAGTTGATAATTGTGGGCAATGTTAGAAATGTCATGAGAAACAAGAATTATGTAAAAGAATTGATGTAAGTCATTGTTTCCAAGAGAAAGGGAGACCGGAGTGTAAAAAAGCGTTGTTTTTGGACGGCAATGAAGAAATGACTGTTTTGCGATTTCTCTTGCTCAGAAAGACTTAGAAAGTTGATAATTGTGGGCAATGTTAGAAATGTCATGAGAAACAAGAATTATGTAAAAGAATTGATGTAAGTCATTGTTTCCAAGAGAAAGGGAGACAGGAGTGTAAAAAAGCGTTGTTTTTGGACGCCAATGAAGAAATGACTGTTTTGCGATTTCTCTTGCTCAGAAAGACTTAGAAAGTTGATAATTGTGGGCAATGTTAGAAATGTCATGAGAAACAAGAATTATGTAAAAGAATTGATGTAAGTCATTGTTTCCAAGAGAAAGGGAGACAGGAGTGTAAAAAAGCGTTGTTTTTGGACGGCAATGAAGAAATGACTATGTTTTGCGATTTCTCCTGCTCAGAAAGACTAAGAAAGTTGATAATTGTGGGCAATGTTAGAAATGTCATGAGAAACAAGAATTATGTAAAAGAATTGATGTAAGTCATTGTTTCCAAGAGAAAGGGAGACAGGAGTGTAAAAAAGCGTTGTTTTTGGACGGCAATGAAGAAATGACTATGTTTTGCGATTTCTCCTGCTCAGAAAGACTTAGAAAGTTGATAATTGTGGGCAATGTTAGAAATGTCATGAGAAATAAGAATTATGTAAAAGAATTGATGTAAGTCATTGTTTCCAAGAGAAAGGGAGACCGGAGTGTAAAAAAGCATTGTTTTTGGACGGCAATGAAGAAATGACTGTTTTGCGATTTCTCTTGCTCAGAAAGACTTAGAAAGTTGATAATTGTGGGCAATGTTAGAAATGTCATGAGAAACAAGAATTATGTAAAAGAATTGATGTAAGTCATTGTTTCCAAGAGAAAGGGAGACCGGAGTGTAAAAAAGCGTTGTTTTTGGACGGCAATGAAGAAATGACTGTTTTGCGATTTCTCTTGCTCAGAAAGACTTAGAAAGTTGATAATTGTGGGCAATGTTAGAAATGTCATGAGAAACAAGAATTATGTAAAAGAATTGATGTAAGTCATTGTTTCCAAGAGAAAGGGAGACCGGAGTGTAAAAAAGCGTTGTTTTTGGACGGCAATGAAGAAATGACTGTTTTGCGATTTCTCTTGCTCAGAAAGACTTAGAAAGTTGATAATTGTGGGCAATGTTAGAAATGTCATGAGAAATAAGAATTATGTAAAAGAATTGATGTAAGTCATTGTTTCCAAGAGAAAGGGAGACCGGAGTGTAAAAAAGCATTGTTTTTGGACGGCAATGAAGAAATGACTGTTTTGCGATTTCTCTTGCTCAGAAAGACTTAGAAAGTTGATAATTGTGGGCAATGTTAGAAATGTCATGAGAAACAAGAATTATGTAAAAGAATTGATGTAAGTCATTGTTTCCAAGAGAAAGGGAGACCGGAGTGTAAAAAAGCGTTGTTTTTGGACGGCAATGAAGAAATGACTGTTTTGCGATTTCTCTTGCTCAGAAAGACTTAGAAAGTTGATAATTGTGGGCAATGTTAGAAATGTCATGAGAAACAAGAATTATGTAAAAGAATTGATGTAAGTCATTGTTTCCAAGAGAAAGGGAGACCGGAGTGTAAAAAAGCGTTGTTTTTGGACGGCAATGAAGAAATGACTGTTTTACGATTTCTCTTGCTCAGAAAGACTTAGAAAGTTGATAATTGTGGGCAATGTTAGAAATGTCATGAGAAACAAGAATTATGTAAAAGAATTGATGTAAGTCATTGTTTCCAAGAGAAAGGGAGACAGGAGTGTAAAAAAGCGTTGTTTTTGGACGGCAATGAAGAAATGACTATGTTTTGCGATTTCTCCTGCTCAGAAAGACTTAAAAAGTTGATAATTGTGGGCAATGTAAGAAATGTCATGAGAAACAAGAATTATGTAAAAGAATTGATGTAAGTCATTGTTTCCAAGAGAAAGGGAGACAGGAGTGTAAAAAAGCGTTGTTTTTGGACGGCAATGAAGAAATGACTATGTTTTGCGATTTCTCCTGCTCAGAAAGACTTAGAAAGTTGATAATTGTGGGCAATGTAAGAAATGTCATGAGAAACAAGAATTATGTAAAAGAATTGATGTAAGTCATTGTTTCCAAGAGAAAGGGAGACCGGAGTGTAAAAAAGCATTGTTTTTGGACGGCAATGAAGAAATGACTGTTTCGCGATTTCTCTTGCTCAGAAAGACTTAGAAAGTTGATAATTGTGGGCAATGTTAGAAATGTCATGAGAAACAAGAATTATGTAAAAGAATTGATGTAAGTCATTGTTTCCAAGAGAAAGGGAGACCGGAGTGTAAAAAAGCGTTGTTTTTGGACGGCAATGAAGAAATGACTGTTTTGCGATTTCTCTTGCTCAGAAAGACTTAAAAAGTTGATAATTGTGGGCAATGTTAGAAATGTCATGAGAAACAAGAATTATGTAAAAGAATTGATGTAAGTCATTGTTTCCAAGAGAAAGGGAGACAGGAGTGTAAAAAAGCGTTGTTTTTGGACGCCAATGAAGAAATGACTGTTTTGCGATTTCTCTTGCTCAGAAAGACTTAGAAAGTTGATAATTGTGGGCAATGTTAGAAATGTCATGAGAAACAAGAATTATGTAAAAGAATTGATGTAAGTCATTGTTTCCAAGAGAAAGGGAGACCGGAGTGTAAAAAAGCGTTGTTTTTGGACGGCAATGAAGAAATGACTGTTTTGCGATTTCTCTTGCTCAGAAAGACTTAGAAAGTTGATAATTGTGGGCAATGTTAGAAATGTCATGAGAAACAAGAATTATGTAAAAGAATTGATGTAAGTCATTGTTTCCAAGAGAAAGGGAGACAGGAGTGTAAAAAAGCGTTGTTTTTGGACGGCAATGAAGAAATGACTATGTTTTGCGATTTCTCCTGCTCAGAAAGACTTAAAAAGTTGATAATTGTTGGCAATGTTAGAAATGTCGTGAGAAACAAGAATTATGTAAAAGAATTGATGTAAGTCATTGTTTCCAAGAGAAAGGGAGACAGGAGTGTAAAAAAGCGTTGTTTTTGGACGGCAATGAAGAAATGACTATGTTTTGCGATTTCTCCTGCTCAGAAAGACTTAGAAAGTTGATAATTGTGGGCAATGTAAGAAATGTCATGAGAAACAAGAATTATGTAAAAGAATTGATGTAAGTCATTGTTTCCAAGAGAAAGGGAGACCGGAGTGTAAAAAAGCATTGTTTTTGGACGGCAATGAAGAAATGACTGTTTTGCGATTTCTCTTGCTCAGAAAGACTTAGAAAGTTGATAATTGTGGGCAATGTTAGAAATGTCATGAGAAACAAGAATTATGTAAAAGAATTGATGTAAGTCATTGTTTCCAAGAGAAAGGGAGACCGGAGTGTAAAAAAGCGTTGTTTTTGGACGGCAATGAAGAAATGACTGTTTTGCGAATTCTCTTGCTCAGAAAGACTTAGAAAGTTGATAATTGTGGGCAATGTTAGAAATGTCATGAGAAACAAGAATTATGTAAAAGAATTGATGTAAGTCATTGTTTCCAAGAGAAAGGGAGACCGGAGTGTAAAAAAGCGTTGTTTTTGGACGACAATGAAGAAATGACTATGTTTTGCGATTTCTCCTGCTCAGAAAGACTTAGAAAGTTGATAATTGTGGGCAATGTAAGAAATGTCATGAGAAACAAGAATTATGTAAAAGAATTGATGTAAGTCATTGTTTCCAAGAGAATGGGACACCGGAGTGTAAAAAAGCGTTGTTTTTGGACGGCAATGAAGAAATGACTGTTTTGCGATTTCTCTTGCTCAGAAAGACTTAGAAAGTTGATAATTGTGGGCAATGTTAGAAATGTCATGAGAAACAAGAATTATGTAAAAGAATTGATGTAAGTCATTGTTTCCAAGAGAAAGGGAGACAGGAGTGTAAAAAAGCGTTGTTTTTGGACGGCAATGAAGAAATGACTATGTTTTGCGATTTCTCCTGCTCAGAAAGACTAAGAAAGTTGATAATTGTGGGCAAGGTTAGAAATGTCATGAGAAACAAGAATTATGTAAAAGAATTGATGTAAGTCATTGTTTCCAAGAGAAAGGGAGACAGGAGTGTAAAAAAGCGTTGTTTTTGGACGGCAATGAAGAAATGACTGTTTTGCGATTTCTCTTGCTCAGAAAGACTTAGAAAGTTGATAATTGTGGGCAATGTTAGAAATGTCATGAGAAACAAGAATTATGTAAAAGAATTGATGTAAGTCATTGTTTCCAAGAGAAAGGGAGACCGGAGTGTAAAAAAGCGTTGTTTTTGGACGGCAATGAAGAAATGACTGTTTTGCGATTTCTCTTGCTCAGAAAGACTTAGAAAGTTGATAATTGTGGGCAATGTTAGAAATGTCATGAGAAACAAGAATTATGTAAAAGAATTGATGTAAGTCATTGTTTCCAAGAGAAAGGGAGACAGGAGTGTAAAAAAGCGTTGTTTTTGGACGGCAATGAAGAAATGACTATGTTTTGCGATTTCTCCTGCTCAGAAAGACTTAAAAAGTTGATAATTGTGGGCAATGTAAGAAATGTCATGAGAAACAAGAATTATGTAAAAGAATTGATGTAAGTCATTGTTTCCAAGAGAAAGGGAGACAGGAGTGTTAAAAAGCGTTGTTTTTGGACGGCAATGAAGAAATGACTATGTTTTGCGATTTCTCCTGCTCAGAAAGACTTAGAAAGTTGATAATTGTGGGCAATGTAAGAAATGTCATGAGAAACAAGAATTATGTAAAAGAATTGATGTAAGTCATTGTTTCCAAGAGAAAGGGAGACCGGAGTGTAAAAAAGCATTGTTTTTGGACTTCAATGAAGAAATGACTGTTTCGCGATTTCTCTTGCTCAGAAAGACTTAGAAAGTTGATAATTGTGGGCAATGTTAGAAATGTCATGAGAAACAAGAATTATGTAAAAGAATTGATGTAAGTCATTGTTTCCAAGAGAAAGGGAGACCGGAGTGTAAAAAAGCGTTGTTTTTGGACGGCAATGAAGAAATGACTGTTTTGCGATTTCTCTTGCTCAGAAAGACTTAGAAAGTTGATAATTGTGGGCAATGTTAGAAATGTCATGAGAAACAAGAATTATGTAAAAGAATTGATGTAAGTCATTGTTTCCAAGAGAAAGGGAGACCGGAGTGTAAAAAAGCGTTGTTTTTGGACGGCAATGAAGAAATGACTGTTTTGCGATTTCTCTTGCTCAGAAAGACTTAGAAAGTTGATAATTGTGGGCAATGTTAGAAATGTCATGAGAAACAAGAATTATGTAAAAGAATTGATGTGAGTCATTGTTTCCAAGAGAAAGGGAGACAGGAGTGTAAAAAAGCGTTGTTTTTGGACGGCAATGAAGAAATGACTATGTTTTGCGATTTCTCCTGCTCAGAAAGACTTAAAAAGTTGATAATTGTGGGCAATGTAAGAAATGTCATGAGAAACAAGAATTATGTAAAAGAATTGATGTAAGTCATTGTTTCCAAGAGAAAGGGAGACAGGAGTGTAAAAAAGCGTTGTTTTTGGACGGCAATGAAGAAATGACTATGTTTTGCGATTTCTCCTGCTCAGAAAGACTTAGAAAGTTGATAATTGTGGGCAATGTAAGAAATGTCATGAGAAACAAGAATTATGTAAAAGAATTGATGTAAGTCATTGTTTCCAAGAGAAAGGGAGACCGGAGTGTAAAAAAGCATTGTTTTTGGACGGCAATGAAGAAATGACTGTTTCGCGATTTCTCTTGCTCAGAAAGACTTAGAAAGTTGATAATTGTGGGCAATGTTAGAAATGTCATGAGAAACAAGAATTATGTAAAAGAATTGATGTAAGTCATTGTTTCCAAGAGAAAGGGAGACCGGAGTGTAAAAAAGCGTTGTTTTTGGACGGCAATGAAGAAATGACTGTTTTGCGATTTCTCTTGCTCAGAAAGACTTAAAAAGTTGATAATTGTGGGCAATGTTAGAAATGTCATGAGAAACAAGAATTATGTAAAAGAATTGATGTAAGTCATTGTTTCCAAGAGAAAGGGAGACAGGAGTGTAAAAAAGCGTTGTTTTTGGACGCCAATGAAGAAATGACTGTTTTGCGATTTCTCTTGCTCAGAAAGACTTAGAAAGTTGATAATTGTGGGCAATGTTAGAAATGTCATGAGAAACAAGAATTATGTAAAAGAATTGATGTAAGTCATTGTTTCCAAGAGAAAGGGAGACCGGAGTGTAAAAAAGCGTTGTTTTTGGACGGCAATGAAGAAATGACTGTTTTGCGATTTCTCTTGCTCAGAAAGACTTAGAAAGTTGATAATTGTGGGCAATGTTAGAAATGTCATGAGAAACAAGAATTATGTAAAAGAATTGATGTAAGTCATTGTTTCCAAGAGAAAGGGAGACAGGAGTGTAAAAAAGCGTTGTTTTTGGACGGCAATGAAGAAATGACTATGTTTTGCGATTTCTCCTGCTCAGAAAGACTTAAAAAGTTGATAATTGTTGGCAATGTTAGAAATGTCGTGAGAAACAAGAATTATGTAAAAGAATTGATGTAAGTCATTGTTTCCAAGAGAAAGGGAGACAGGAGTGTAAAAAAGCGTTGTTTTTGGACGGCAATGAAGAAATGACTATGTTTTGCGATTTCTCCTGCTCAGAAAGACTTAGAAAGTTGATAATTGTGGGCAATGTAAGAAATGTCATGAGAAACAAGAATTATGTAAAAGAATTGATGTAAGTCATTGTTTCCAAGAGAAAGGGAGACCGGAGTGTAAAAAAGCATTGTTTTTGGACGGCAATGAAGAAATGACTGTTTTGCGATTTCTCTTGCTCAGAAAGACTTAGAAAGTTGATAATTGTGGGCAATGTTAGAAATGTCATGAGAAACAAGAATTATGTAAAAGAATTGATGTAAGTCATTGTTTCCAAGAGAAAGGGAGACCGGAGTGTAAAAAAGCGTTGTTTTTGGACGGCAATGAAGAAATGACTGTTTTGCGAATTCTCTTGCTCAGAAAGACTTAGAAAGTTGATAATTGTGGGCAATGTTAGAAATGTCATGAGAAACAAGAATTATGTAAAAGAATTGATGTAAGTCATTGTTTCCAAGAGAAAGGGAGACCGGAGTGTAAAAAAGCGTTGTTTTTGGACGACAATGAAGAAATGACTATGTTTTGCGATTTCTCCTGCTCAGAAAGACTTAGAAAGTTGATAATTGTGGGCAATGTAAGAAATGTCATGAGAAACAAGAATTATGTAAAAGAATTGATGTAAGTCATTGTTTCCAAGAGAATGGGACACCGGAGTGTAAAAAAGCGTTGTTTTTGGACGGCAATGAAGAAATGACTGTTTTGCGATTTCTCTTGCTCAGAAAGACTTAGAAAGTTGATAATTGTGGGCAATGTTAGAAATGTCATGAGAAACAAGAATTATGTAAAAGAATTGATGTAAGTCATTGTTTCCAAGAGAAAGGGAGACAGGAGTGTAAAAAAGCGTTGTTTTTGGACGGCAATGAAGAAATGACTATGTTTTGCGATTTCTCCTGCTCAGAAAGACTAAGAAAGTTGATAATTGTGGGCAATGTTAGAAATGTCATGAGAAACAAGAATTATGTAAAAGAATTGATGTAAGTCATTGTTTCCAAGAGAAAGGGAGACAGGAGTGTAAAAAAGCGTTGTTTTTGGACGGCAATGAAGAAATGACTGTTTTGCGATTTCTCTTGCTCAGAAAGACTTAGAAAGTTGATAATTGTGGGCAATGTTAGAAATGTCATGAGAAACAAGAATTATGTAAAAGAATTGATGTAAGTCATTGTTTCCAAGAGAAAGGGAGACCGGAGTGTAAAAAAGCGTTGTTTTTGGACGGCAATGAAGAAATGACTGTTTTGCGATTTCTCTTGCTCAGAAAGACTTAGAAAGTTGATAATTGTGGGCAATGTTAGAAATGTCATGAGAAACAAGAATTATGTAAAAGAATTGATGTAAGTCATTGTTTCCAAGAGAAAGGGAGACAGGAGTGTAAAAAAGCGTTGTTTTTGGACGGCAATGAAGAAATGACTATGTTTTGCGATTTCTCCTGCTCAGAAAGACTTAAAAAGTTGATAATTGTGGGCAATGTAAGAAATGTCATGAGAAACAAGAATTATGTAAAAGAATTGATGTAAGTCATTGTTTCCAAGAGAAAGGGAGACAGGAGTGTAAAAAAGCGTTGTTTTTGGACGGCAATGAAGAAATGACTATGTTTTGCGATTTCTCCTGCTCAGAAAGACTTAGAAAGTTGATAATTGTGGGCAATGTAAGAAATGTCATGAGAAACAAGAATTATGTAAAAGAATTGATGTAAGTCATTGTTTCCAAGAGAAAGGGAGACCGGAGTGTAAAAAAGCATTGTTTTTGGACTTCAATGAAGAAATGACTGTTTCGCGATTTCTCTTGCTCAGAAAGACTTAGAAAGTTGATAATTGTGGGCAATGTTAGAAATGTCATGAGAAACAAGAATTATGTAAAAGAATTGATGTAAGTCATTGTTTCCAAGAGAAAGGGAGACCGGAGTGTAAAAAAGCGTTGTTTTTGGACGGCAATGAAGAAATGACTGTTTTGCGATTTCTCTTGCTCAGAAAGACTTAGAAAGTTGATAATTGTGGGCAATGTTAGAAATGTCATGAGAAACAAGAATTATGTAAAAGAATTGATGTAAGTCATTGTTTCCAAGAGAAAGGGAGACAGGAGTGTAAAAAAGCGTTGTTTTTGGACGCCAATGAAGAAATGACTGTTTTGCGATTTCTCTTGCTCAGAAAGACTTAGAAAGTTGATAATTGTGGGCAATGTTAGAAATGTCATGAGAAACAAGAATTATGTAAAAGAATTGATGTAAGTCATTGTTTCCAAGAGAAAGGGAGACCGGAGTGTAAAAAAGCGTTGTTTTTGGACGGCAATGAAGAAATGACTGTTTTGCGATTTCTCTTGCTCAGAAAGACTTAGAAAGTTGATAATTGTGGGCAATGTTAGAAATGTCATGAGAAACAAGAATTATGTAAAAGAATTGATGTAAGTCATTGTTTCCAAGAGAAAGGGAGACAGGAGTGTAAAAAAGCGTTGTTTTTGGACGGCAATGAAGAAATGACTATGTTTTGCGATTTCTCCTGCTCAGAAAGACTTAAAAAGTTGATAATTGTTGGCAATGTTAGAAATGTCGTGAGAAACAAGAATTATGTAAAAGAATTGATGTAAGTCATTGTTTCCAAGAGAAAGGGAGACAGGAGTGTAAAAAAGCGTTGTTTTTGGACGGCAATGAAGAAATGACTATGTTTTGCGATTTCTCCTGCTCAGAAAGACTTAGAAAGTTGATAATTGTGGGCAATGTAAGAAATGTCATGAGAAACAAGAATTATGTAAAAGAATTGATGTAAGTCATTGTTTCCAAGAGAAAGGGAGACCGGAGTGTAAAAAAGCATTGTTTTTGGACGGCAATGAAGAAATGACTGTTTTGCGATTTCTCTTGCTCAGAAAGACTTAGAAAGTTGATAATTGTGGGCAATGTTAGAAATGTCATGAGAAACAAGAATTATGTAAAAGAATTGATGTAAGTCATTGTTTCCAAGAGAAAGGGAGACCGGAGTGTAAAAAAGCGTTGTTTTTGGACGACAATGAAGAAATGACTGTTTTGCGAATTCTCTTGCTCAGAAAGACTTAGAAAGTTGATAATTGTGGGCAATGTTAGAAATGTCATGAGAAACAAGAATTATGTAAAAGAATTGATGTAAGTCATTGTTTCCAAGAGAAAGGGAGACCGGAGTGTAAAAAAGCGTTGTTTTTGGACGACAATGAAGAAATGACTATGTTTTGCGATTTCTCCTGCTCAGAAAGACTTAGAAAGTTGATAATTGTGGGCAATGTAAGAAATGTCATGAGAAACAAGAATTATGTAAAAGAATTGATGTAAGTCATTGTTTCCAAGAGAATGGGAGACCGGAGTGTAAAAAAGCGTTGTTTTTGGACGGCAATGAAGAAATGACTGTTTTGCGATTTCTCTTGCTCAGAAAGACTTAGAAAGTTGATAATTGTGGGCAATGTTAGAAATGTCATGAGAAACAAGAATTATGTAAAAGAATTGATGTAAGTCATTGTTTCCAAGAGAAAGGGAGACAGGAGTGTAAAAAAGCGTTGTTTTTGGACGGCAATGAAGAAATGACTATGTTTTGCGATTTCTCCTGCTCAGAAAGACTTAGAAAGTTGATAATTGTGGGCAATGTTAGAAATGTCATGAGAAACAAGAATTATGTAAAAGAATTGATGTAAGTCATTGTTTCCAAGAGAAAGGGAGACCGGAGTGTAAAAAAGCGTTGTTTTTGGACGGCAATGAAGAAATGACTGTTTTGCGATTTCTCTTGCTCAGAAAGACTTAGAAAGTTGATAATTGTGGGCAATGTTAGAAATGTCATGAGAAACAAGAATTATGTAAAAGAATTGATGTAAGTCATTGTTTCCAAGAGAAAGGGAGACAGGAGTGTAAAAAAGCGTTGTTTTTGGACGCCAATGAAGAAATGACTGTTTTGCGATTTCTCTTGCTCAGAAAGACTTAGAAAGTTGATAATTGTGGGCAATGGTAGAAATGTCATGAGAAACAAGAATTATGTAAAAGAATTGATGTAAGTCATTGTTTCCAAGAGAAAGGGAGACCAGAGTGTAAAAAAGCGTTGTTTTTGGACGGCAATGAAGAAATGACTGTTTTGCGATTTCTCTTGCTCAGAAAAACTTAGAAAGTTGATAATTGTGGGCAATGTTAGAAATGTCATGAGAAACAAGAATTATGTAAAAGAATTGATGTAAGTCATTGCTTCCAAGAGAAAGGGAGACCGGAGTGTAAAAAAGCGTTGTTTTTGGACGGCAATGAAGAAATGACTGTTTTGCGATTTCTCTTGCTCAGAAAGACTTAGAAAGTTGATAATTGTGGGCAATGTTAGAAATGTCATGAGAAACAAGAATTATGTAAAAGAATTGATGTAAGTCATTGTTTCCAAGAGAAAGGGAGACAGGAGTGTAAAAAAGCGTTGTTTTTGGACGGCAATGAAGAAATGACTATGTTTTGTGATTTCTCCTGCTCAGAAAGACTTAGAAAGTTGATAATTGTGGGCAATGTAAGAAATGTCATGAGAAACAAGAATTATGTAAAAGAATTGATGTAAGTCATTGTTTCCAAGAGAAAGGGAGACAGGAGTGTAAAAAAGCGTTGTTTTTGGACGGCAATGAAGAAATGACTATGTTTTGCGATTTCTCCTGCTCAGAAAGACTTAGAAAGTTGATAATTGTGGGCAATGTTAGAAATGCCATGAGAAACAATAATTATGTAAAAGAATTGATGTAAGTCATTGTTTCCAAGAGAAAGGTTGACAGGAGTGTAAAAAAGCGTTGTTTTTGGACGGCAATGAAGAAATGACTATGTTTTGCGATTTCTCCTGCTCAGAAAGACTTAGAAAGTTGATAATTGTGGGCAATGTTAGAAATGTCATGAGAAACAAGAATTATGTAAAAGAATTGATGTAAGTCATTGTTTCCAAGAGAAAGGGAGACCGGAGTGTAAAAAAGCATTGTTTTTGGACGGCAATGAAGAAATTACTGTTTTGCGATTTCTCTTGCTCAGAAAGTCTTAGAAAGTTGATAATTGTAGGCAATGTTAGAAATGTCATGAGAAACAATAATTATGTAAAAGAATTGATGTAAGTCATTGTTTCCAAGAGAAAGGGAGACCGGAGTGTAAAAAAGCGTTGTTTTTGGACGGCAATGAAGAAATGACTGTTTTGCGATTTCTCTTGCTCAGAAAGACTTAGAAAGTTGATAATTGTGGGCAATGTTAGAAATGTCATGAGAAACAAGAATTATGTAAAAGAATTGATGTAAGTCATTGTTTCCAAGAGAAAGGGAGACCGGAGTGTAAAAAAGCGTTGTTTTTGGACGACAATGAAGAAATGACTATGTTTTGCGATTTCTCCTGCTCAGAAAGACTTAGAAAGTTGATAATTGTGGGCAATGTAAGAAATGTCATGAGAAACAAGAATTATGTAAAAGAATTGATGTAAGTCATTGTTTCCAAGAGAATGGGAGACCGGAGTGTAAAAAAGCGTTGTTTTTGGACGGCAATGAAGAAATGACTGTTTTGCGATTTCTCTTGCTCAGAAAGACTTAGAAAGTTGATAATTGTGGGCAATGTTAGAAATGTCATGAGAAACAAGAATTATGTAAAAGAATTGATGTAAGTCATTGTTTCCAAGAGAAAGGGAGACAGGAGTGTAAAAAAGCGTTGTTTTTGGACGGCAATGAAGAAATGACTATGTTTTGCGATTTCTCCTGCTCAGAAAGACTTAGAAAGTTGATAATTGTGGGCAATGTTAGAAATGTCATGAGAAACAAGAATTATGTAAAAGAATTGATGTAAGTCATTGTTTCCAAGAGAAAGGGAGACCGGAGTGTAAAAAAGCGTTGTTTTTGGACGGCAATGAAGAAATGACTGTTTTGCGATTTCTCTTGCTCAGAAAGACTTAGAAAGTTGATAATTGTGGGCAATGTTAGAAATGTCATGAGAAACAAGAATTATGTAAAAGAATTGATGTAAGTCATTGCTTCCAAGAGAAAGGGAGACAGGAGTGTAAAAAAGCGTTGTTTTGGACGCCAATGAAGAAATGACTGTTTTGCGATTTCTCTTGCTCAGAAAGACTTAGAAAGTTGATAATTGTGGGCAATGGTAGAAATGTCATGAGAAACAAGAATTATGTAAAAGAATTGATGTAAGTCATTGTTTCCAAGAGAAAGGGAGACCAGAGTGTAAAAAAGCGTTGTTTTTGGACGGCAATGAAGAAATGACTGTTTTGCGATTTCTCTTGCTCAGAAAAACTTAGAAAGTTGATAATTGTGGGCAATGTTAGAAATGTCATGAGAAACAAGAATTATGTAAAAGAATTGATGTAAGTCATTGCTTCCAAGAGAAAGGGAGACCGGAGTGTAAAAAAGCGTTGTTTTTGGACGGCAATGAAGAAATGACTGTTTTGCGATTTCTCTTGCTCAGAAAGACTTAGAAAGTTGATAATTGTGGGCAATGTTAGAAATGTCATGAGAAACAAGAATTATGTAAAAGAATTGATGTAAGTCATTGTTTCCAAGAGAAAGGGAGACAGGAGTGTAAAAAAGCGTTGTTTTTGGACGGCAATGAAGAAATGACTATGTTTTGCGATTTCTCCTGCTCAGAAAGACTTAGAAAGTTGATAATTTTGGGCAATGTAAGAAATGTCATGAGAAACAAGAATTATGTAAAAGAATTGATGTAAGTCATTGTTTCCAAGAGAAAGGGAGACAGGAGTGTAAAAAAGCGTTGTTTTTGGACGGCAATGAAGAAATGACTATGTTTGCGATTTCTCCTGCTCAGAAAGACTTAGAAAGTTGATAATTGTGGGCAATGTTAGAAATGCCATGAGAAACAATAATTATGTAAAAGAATTGATGTAAGTCATTGTTTCCAAGAGAAAGGGAGACAGGAGTGTAAAAAAAGCGTTGTTTTTGGACGGCAATGAAGAAATGACTATGTTTTGCGATTTCTCCTGCTCAGAAAGACTTAGAAAGTTGATAATTGTGGGCAATGTTAGAAATGTCATGAGAAACAAGAATTATGTAAAAGAATTGATGTAAGTCATTGTTTCCAAGAGAAAGGGAGACCGGAGTGTAAAAAAGCATTGTTTTTGGACGGCAATGAAGAAATTACTGTTTTGCGATTTCTCTTGCTCAGAAAGACTTAGAAAGTTGATAATTGTAGGCAATGTTAGAAATGTCATGAGAAACAATAATTATGTAAAAGAATTGATGTAAGTCATTGTTTCCAAGAGAAAGGGAGACCGGAGTGTAAAAAAGCGTTGTTTTTGGACGGCAATGAAGAAATGACTGTTTTGCGATTTCTCTTGCTCAGAAAGACTTAGAAAGTTGATAATTGTGGGCAATGTTAGAAATGTCATGAGAAACAAGAATTATGTAAAAGAATTGATGTAAGTCATTGTTTCCAAGAGAAAGGGAGACCGGAGTGTAAAAAAGCGTTGTTTTTGGACGGCAATGAAGAAATGACTGTTTTGCGATTTCTCTTGCTCAGAAAGACTTAGAAAGTTGATAATTGTGGGCAATGTTAGAAATGTCATGAGAAACAAGAATTATGTAAAAGAATTGATGTAAGTCATTGTTTCCAAGAGAAAGGGAGACAGGAGTGTAAAAAAGCGTTGTTTTTGGACGGCAATGAAGAAATGACTATGTTTTGCGATTTCTCCTGCTCAGAAAGACTAAGAAAGTTGATAATTGTGGGCAATGTTAGAAATGTCATGAGAAACAAGAATTATGTAAAAGAATTGATGTAAGTCATTGTTTCCAAGAGAAAGGGAGACCGGAGTGTAAAAAAGCGTTGTTTTTGGACGGCAATGAAGAAATGACTGTTTTGCGATTTCTCTTGCTCAGAAAGACTTAGAAAGTTGATAATTGTGGGCAATGTTAGAAATGTCATGAGAAACAAGAATTATGTAAAAGAATTGATGTAAGTCATTGTTTCCAAGAGAAAGGGAGACCGGAGTGTAAAAAAGCGTTGTTTTTGGACGGCAATGAAGAAATGACTGTTTTGCGATTTCTCTTGCTCAGAAAGACTTAGAAAGTTGATAATTGTGGGCAATGTTAGAAATGTCATGAGAAACAAGAATTATGTAAAAGAATTGATGTAAGTCATTGTTTCCAAGAGAAAGGGAGACAGGAGTGTAAAAAAGCGTTGTTTTTGGACGCCAATGAAGAAATGACTGTTTTGCGATTTCTCTTGCTCAGAAAGACTTAGAAAGTTGATAATTGTGGGCAATGTTAGAAATGTCATGAGAAACAAGAATTATGTAAAAGAATTGATGTAAGTCATTGTTTCCAAGAGAAAGGGAGACCGGAGTGTAAAAAAGCGTTGTTTTTGGACGGCAATGAAGAAATGACTGTTTTGCGATTTCTCTTGCTCAGAAAGACTTAGAAAGTTGATAATTGTGGGCAATGTTAGAAATGTCATGAGAAACAAGAATTATGTAAAAGAATTGATGTAAGTCATTGTTTCCAAGAGAAAGGGAGACAGGAGTGTAAAAAAGCGTTGTTTTTGGACGGCAATGAAGAAATGACTATGTTTTGCGATTTCTCCTGCTCAGAAAGACTTAAAAAGTTGATAATTGTTGGCAATGTTAGAAATGTCGTGAGAAACAAGAATTATGTAAAAGAATTGATGTAAGTCATTGTTTCCAAGAGAAAGGGAGACAGGAGTGTAAAAAAGCGTTGTTTTTGGACGGCAATGAAGAAATGACTATGTTTTGCGATTTCTCCTGCTCAGAAAGACTTAGAAAGTTGATAATTGTGGGCAATGTAAGAAATGTCATGAGAAACAAGAATTATGTAAAAGAATTGATGTAAGTCATTGTTTCCAAGAGAAAGGGAGACCGGAGTGTAAAAAAGCATTGTTTTTGGACGGCAATGAAGAAATGACTGTTTTGCGATTTCTCTTGCTCAGAAAGACTTAGAAAGTTGATAATTGTGGGCAATGTTAGAAATGTCATGAGAAACAAGAATTATGTAAAAGAATTGATGTAAGTCATTGTTTCCAAGAGAAAGGGAGACCGGAGTGTAAAAAAGCGTTGTTTTTGGACGGCAATGAAGAAATGACTGTTTTGCGAATTCTCTTGCTCAGAAAGACTTAGAAAGTTGATAATTGTGGGCAATGTTAGAAATGTCATGAGAAACAAGAATTATGTAAAAGAATTGATGTAAGTCATTGTTTCCAAGAGAAAGGGAGACCGGAGTGTAAAAAAGCGTTGTTTTTGGACGACAATGAAGAAATGACTATGTTTTGCGATTTCTCCTGCTCAGAAAGACTTAGAAAGTTGATAATTGTGGGCAATGTAAGAAATGTCATGAGAAACAAGAATTATGTAAAAGAATTGATGTAAGTCATTGTTTCCAAGAGAATGGGAGACGGAGTGTAAAAAAGCGTTGTTTTTGGACGGCAATGAAGAAATGACTGTTTTGCGATTTCTCTTGCTCAGAAAGACTTAGAAAGTTGATAATTGTGGGCAATGTTAGAAATGTCATGAGAAACAAGAATTATGTAAAAGAATTGATGTAAGTCATTGTTTCCAAGAGAAAGGGAGACAGGAGTGTAAAAAAGCGTTGTTTTTGGACGGCAATGAAGAAATGACTATGTTTTGCGATTTCTCCTGCTCAGAAAGACTTAGAAAGTTGATAATTGTGGGCAATGTTAGAAATGTCATGAGAAACAAGAATTATGTAAAAGAATTGATGTAAGTCATTGTTTCAAGAGAAAGGGAGACCGGAGTGTAAAAAAGCGTTGTTTTTGGACGGCAATGAAGAAATGACTGTTTTGCGATTTCTCTTGCTCAGAAAGACTTAGAAAGTTGATAATTGTGGGCAATGTTAGAAATGTCATGAGAAACAAGAATTATGTAAAAGAATTGATGTAAGTCATTGTTTCCAAGAGAAAGGGAGACAGGAGTGTAAAAAAGCGTTGTTTTGGACGGCAATGAAGAAATGACTATGTTTTGCGATTTCTCCTGCTCAGAAAGACTTAGAAAGTTGATAATTGTGGGCAATGTAAGAAATGTCATGAGAAACAAGAATTATGTAAAAGAATTGATGTAAGTCATTGTTTCCAAGAGAATGGGAGACCGGAGTGTAAAAAAGCGTTGTTTTTGGACGGCAATGAAGAAATGACTGTTTTGCGATTTCTCTTGCTCAGAAAGACTTAGAAAGTTGATAATTGTGGGCAATGTTAGAAATGTCATGAGAAACAAGAATTATGTAAAAGAATTGATGTAAGTCATTGTTTCCAAGAGAAAGGGAGACAGGAGTGTAAAAAAGCGTTGTTTTTGGACGGCAATGAAGAAATGACTATGTTTTGCGATTTCTCCTGCTCAGAAAGACTTAGAAAGTTGATAATTGTGGGCAATGTTAGAAATGTCATGAGAAACAAGAATTATGTAAAAGAATTGATGTAAGTCATTGTTTCCAAGAGAAAGGGAGACCGGAGTGTAAAAAAGCGTTGTTTTTGGACGGCAATGAAGAAATGACTGTTTTGCGATTTCTCTTGCTCAGAAAGACTTAGAAAGTTGATAATTGTGGGCAATGTTAGAAATGTCATGAGAAACAAGAATTATGTAAAAGAATTGATGTAAGTCATTGTTTCCAAGAGAAAGGGAGACAGGAGTGTAAAAAAGCGTTGTTTTTGGACGCCAATGAAGAAATGACTGTTTTGCGATTTCTCTTGCTCAGAAAGACTTAGAAAGTTGATAATTGTGGGCAATGGTAGAAATGTCATGAGAAACAAGAATTATGTAAAAGAATTGATGTAAGTCATTGTTTCCAAGAGAAAGGGAGACCAGAGTGTAAAAAAGCGTTGTTTTTGGACGGCAATGAAGAAATGACTGTTTTGCGATTTCTCTTGCTCAGAAAAACTTAGAAAGTTGATAATTGTGGGCAATGTTAGAAATGTCATGAGAAACAAGAATTATGTAAAAGAATTGATGTAAGTCATTGCTTCCAAGAGAAAGGGAGACCGGAGTGTAAAAAAGCGTTGTTTTTGGACGGCAATGAAGAAATGACTGTTTTGCGATTTCTCTTGCTCAGAAAGACTTAGAAAGTTGATAATTGTGGGCAATGTTAGAAATGTCATGAGAAACAAGAATTATGTAAAAGAATTGATGTAAGTCATTGTTTCCAAGAGAAAGGGAGACAGGAGTGTAAAAAAGCGTTGTTTTTGGACGGCAATGAAGAAATGACTATGTTTTGCGATTTCTCCTGCTCAGAAAGACTTAGAAAGTTGATAATTGTGGGCAATGTAAGAAATGTCATGAGAAACAAGAATTATGTAAAAGAATTGATGTAAGTCATTGTTTCCAAGAGAAAGGGAGACAGGAGTGTAAAAAAGCGTTGTTTTTGGACGGCAATGAAGAAATGACTATGTTTTGCGATTTCTCCTGCTCAGAAAGACTTAGAAAGTTGATAATTGTGGGCAATGTTAGAAATGCCATGAGAAACAATAATTATGTAAAAGAATTGATGTAAGTCATTGTTTCCAAGAGAAAGGGAGACAGGAGTGTAAAAAAGCGTTGTTTTTGGACGGCAATGAAGAAATGACTATGTTTTGCGATTTCTCCTGCTCAGAAAGACTTAGAAAGTTGATAATTGTGGGCAATGTTAGAAATGTCATGAGAAACAAGAATTATGTAAAAGAATTGATGTAAGTCATTGTTTCCAAGAGAAAGGGAGACCGGAGTGTAAAAAAGCATTGTTTTTGGACGGCAATGAAGAAATTACTGTTTTGCGATTTCTCTTGCTCAGAAAGACTTAGAAAGTTGATAATTGTAGGCAATGTTAGAAATGTCATGAGAAACAATAATTATGTAAAAGAATTGATGTAAGTCATTGTTTCCAAGAGAAAGGGAGACCGGAGTGTAAAAAAGCGTTGTTTTTGGACGGCAATGAAGAAATGACTGTTTTGCGATTTCTCTTGCTCAGAAAGACTTAGAAAGTTGATAATTGTGGGCAATGTTAGAAATGTCATGAGAAACAAGAATTATGTAAAAGAATTGATGTAAGTCATTGTTTCCAAGAGAAAGGGAGACCGGAGTGTAAAAAAGCGTTGTTTTTGGACGGCAATGAAGAAATGACTGTTTTGCGATTTCTCTTGCTCAGAAAGACTTAGAAAGTTGATAATTGTGGGCAATGTTAGAAATGTCATGAGAAACAATAATTATGTAAAAGAATTGATGTAAGTCATTGTTTCCAAGAGAAAGGGAGACCGGAGTGTAAAAAAGCGTTGTTTTTGGACGGCAATGAAGAAATGACTGTTTTGCGATTTCTCTTGCTCAGAAAGACTTAGAAAGTTGATAATTGTGGGCAATGTTAGAAATGTCATGAGAAACAAGAATTATGTAAAAGAATTGATGTAAGTCATTGTTTCCAAGAGAAAGGGAGACCGGAGTGTAAAAAAGCGTTGTTTTTGGACGGCAATGAAGAAATGACTGTTTTGCGATTTCTCTTGCTCAGAAAGACTTAGAAAGTTGATAATTGTGGGCAATGTTAGAAATGTCATGAGAAACAAGAATTATGTAAAAGAATTGATGTAAGTCATTGTTTCCAAGAGAAAGGGAGACAGGAGTGTAAAAAAGCGTTGTTTTTGGACGGCAATGAAGAAATGACTATGTTTTGCGATTTCTCCTGCTCAGAAAGACTAAGAAAGTTGATAATTGTGGGCAATGTTAGAAATGTCATGAGAAACAAGAATTATGTAAAAGAATTGATGTAAGTCATTGTTTCCAAGAGAAAGGGAGACAGGAGTGTAAAAAAGCGTTGTTTTTGGACGGCAATGAAGAAATGACTATGTTTTGCGATTTCTCCTGCTCAGAAAGACTTAGAAAGTTGATAATTGTGGGCAATGTTAGAAAAGTCATGAGAAATAAGAATTATGTAAAAGAATTGATGTAAGTCATTGTTTCCAAGAGAAAGGGAGACCGGAGTGTAAAAAAGCATTGTTTTTGGACGGCAATGAAGAAATGACTGTTTTGCGATTTCTCTTGCTCAGAAAGACTTAGAAAGTTGATAATTGTGGGCAATGTTAGAAATGTCATGAGAAACAAGAATTATGTAAAAGAATTGATGTAAGTCATTGTTTCCAAGAGAAAGGGAGACCGGAGTGTAAAAAAGCGTTGTTTTTGGACGGCAATGAAGAAATGACTGTTTTGCGATTTCTCTTGCTCAGAAAGACTTAGAAAGTTGATAATTGTGGGCAATGTTAGAAATGTCATGAGAAACAAGAATTATGTAAAAGAATTGATGTAAGTCATTGTTTCCAAGAGAAAGGGAGACCGGAGTGTAAAAAAGCGTTGTTTTTGGACGGCAATGAAGAAATGACTGTTTTGCGATTTCTCTTGCTCAGAAAGACTTAGAAAGTTGATAATTGTGGGCAATGTTAGAAATGTCATGAGAAACAAGAATTATGTAAAAGAATTGATGTAAGTCATTGTTTCCAAGAGAAAGGGAGACAGGAGTGTAAAAAAGCGTTGTTTTTGGACGGCAATGAAGAAATGACTATGTTTTGCGATTTCTCCTGCTCAGAAAGACTTAGAAAGTTGATAATTGTGGGCAATGTAAGAAATGTCATGAGAAACAAGAATTATGTAAAAGAATTGATGTAAGTCATTGTTTCCAAGAGAAAGGGAGACCGGAGTGTAAAAAAGCGTTGTTTTTGGACGGCAATGAAGAAATGACTATGTTTTGCGATTTCTCCTGCTCAGAAAGACTTAAAAAGTTGATAATTGTGGGCAATGTTAGAAATGTCATGAGAAACAAGAATTATGTAAAAGAATTGATGTAAGTCATTGTTTCCAAGAGAAAGGGAGACAGGAGTGTAAAAAAGCGTTGTTTTTGGACGACAATGAAGAAATGACTATGTTTTGCGATTTCTCCTGCTCAGAAAGACTTAGAAAGTTGATAATTGTGGGCAATGTAAGAAATGTCATGAGAAACAAGAATTATGTAAAAGAATTGATGTAAGTCATTGTTTCCAAGAGAAAGGGAGACCGGAGTGTAAAAAAGCATTGTTTTTGGACGGCAATGAAGAAATGACTGTTTCGCGATTTCTCTTGCTCAGAAAGACTTAGAAAGTTGATAATTGTGGGCAATGTTAGAAATGTCATGAGAAACAAGAATTATGTAAAAGAATTGATGTAAGTCATTGTTTCCAAGAGAAAGGGAGACCGGAGTGTAAAAAAGCGTTGTTTTTGGACGGCAATGAAGAAATGACTGTTTTGCGATTTCTCTTGCTCAGAAAGACTTAGAAAGTTGATAATTGTGGGCAATGTTAGAAATGTCATGAGAAACAAGAATTATGTAAAAGAATTGATGTAAGTCATTGTTTCCAAGAGAAAGGGAGACCGGAGTGTAAAAAAGCGTTGTTTTTGGACGGCAATGAAGAAATGACTGTTTTGCGATTTCTCTTGCTCAGAAAGACTTAGAAAGTTGATAATTGTGGGCAATGTTAGAAATGTCATGAGAAACAAGAATTATGTAAAAGAATTGATGTAAGTCATTGTTTCCAAGAGAAAGGGAGACCGGAGTGTAAAAAAGCGTTGTTTTTGGACGGCAATGAAGAAATGACTGTTTTGCGATTTCTCTTGCTCAGAAAGACTTAGAAAGTTGATAATTGTGGGCAATGTTAGAAATGTCATGAGAAACAAGAATTATGTAAAAGAATTGATGTAAGTCATTGTTTCCAAGAGAAAGGGAGACAGGAGTGTAAAAAAGCATTGTTTTTGGACGGCAATGAAGAAATGACTATGTTTTGCGATTTCTCCTGCTCAGAAAGACTTAGAAAGTTGATAATTGTGGGCAATGTAAGAAATGTCATGAGAAACAAGAATTATGTAAAAGAATTGATGTAAGTCATTGTTTCCAAGAGAAAGGGAGACCGGAGTGTAAAAAAGCGTTGTTTTTGGACGGCAATGAAGAAATGACTATGTTTTGCGATTTCTCCTGCTCAGAAAGACTTAAAAAGTTGATAATTGTGGGCAATGTTAGAAATGTCATGAGAAACAAGAATTATGTAAAAGAATTGATGTAAGTCATTGTTTCCAAGAGAAAGGGAGACAGGAGTGTAAAAAAGCGTTGTTTTTGGACGACAATGAAGAAATGACTATGTTTTGCGATTTCTCCTGCTCAGAAAGACTTAGAAAGTTGATAATTGTGGGCAATGTAAGAAATGTCATGAGAAACAAGAATTATGTAAAAGAATTGATGTAAGTCATTGTTTCCAAGAGAAAGGGAGACCGGAGTGTAAAAAAGCATTGTTTTTGGACGGCAATGAAGAAATGACTGTTTCGCGATTTCTCTTGCTCAGAAAGACTTAGAAAGTTGATAATTGTGGGCAATGTTAGAAATGTCATGAGAAACAAGAATTATGTAAAAGAATTGATGTAAGTCATTGTTTCCAAGAGAAAGGGAGACCGGAGTGTAAAAAAGCGTTGTTTTTGGACGGCAATGAAGAAATGACTGTTTTGCGATTTCTCTTGCTCAGAAAGACTTAGAAAGTTGATAATTGTGGGCAATGTTAGAAATGTCATGAGAAACAAGAATTATGTAAAAGAATTGATGTAAGTCATTGTTTCCAAGAGAAAGGGAGACAGGAGTGTAAAAAAGCGTTGTTTTTGGACGCCAATGAAGAAATGACTGTTTTGCGATTTCTCTTGCTCAGAAAGACTTAGAAAGTTGATAATTGTGGGCAATGTTAGAAATGTCATGAGAAACAAGAATTATGTAAAAGAATTGATGTAAGTCATTGTTTCCAAGAGAAAGGGAGACCGGAGTGTAAAAAAGCGTTGTTTTTGGACGGCAATGAAGAAATGACTGTTTTGCGATTTCTCTTGCTCAGAAAGACTTAGAAAGTTGATAATTGTGGGCAATGTTAGAAATGTCATGAGAAACAAGAATTATGTAAAAGAATTGATGTAAGTCATTGTTTCCAAGAGAAAGGGAGACAGGAGTGTAAAAAAGCGTTGTTTTTGGACGGCAATGAAGAAATGACTATGTTTTGCGATTTCTCCTGCTCAGAAAGACTTAAAAAGTTGATAATTGTTGGCAATGTTAGAAATGTCGTGAGAAACAAGAATTATGTAAAAGAATTGATGTAAGTCATTGTTTCCAAGAGAAAGGGAGACAGGAGTGTAAAAAAGCGTTGTTTTTGGACGGCAATGAAGAAATGACTATGTTTTGCGATTTCTCCTGCTCAGAAAGACTTAGAAAGTTGATAATTGTGGGCAATGTAAGAAATGTCATGAGAAACAAGAATTATGTAAAAGAATTGATGTAAGTCATTGTTTCCAAGAGAAAGGGAGACCGGAGTGTAAAAAAGCATTGTTTTTGGACGGCAATGAAGAAATGACTGTTTTGCGATTTCTCTTGCTCAGAAAGACTTAGAAAGTTGATAATTGTGGGCAATGTTAGAAATGTCATGAGAAACAAGAATTATGTAAAAGAATTGATGTAAGTCATTGTTTCCAAGAGAAAGGGAGACCGGAGTGTAAAAAAGCGTTGTTTTTGGACGGCAATGAAGAAATGACTGTTTTGCGAATTCTCTTGCTCAGAAAGACTTAGAAAGTTGATAATTGTGGGCAATGTTAGAAATGTCATGAGAAACAAGAATTATGTAAAAGAATTGATGTAAGTCATTGTTTCCAAGAGAAAGGGAGACCGGAGTGTAAAAAAGCGTTGTTTTTGGACGACAATGAAGAAATGACTATGTTTTGCGATTTCTCCTGCTCAGAAAGACTTAGAAAGTTGATAATTGTGGGCAATGTAAGAAATGTCATGAGAAACAAGAATTATGTAAAAGAATTGATGTAAGTCATTGTTTCCAAGAGAATGGGAGACCGGAGTGTAAAAAAGCGTTGTTTTTGGACGGCAATGAAGAAATGACTGTTTTGCGATTTCTCTTGCTCAGAAAGACTTAGAAAGTTGATAATTGTGGGCAATGTTAGAAATGTCATGAGAAACAAGAATTATGTAAAAGAATTGATGTAAGTCATTGTTTCCAAGAGAAAGGGAGACAGGAGTGTAAAAAAGCGTTGTTTTTGGACGGCAATGAAGAAATGACTATGTTTTGCAATTTCTCCTGCTCAGAAAGACTTAGAAAGTTGATAATTGTGGGCAATGTTAGAAATGTCATGAGAAACAAGAATTATGTAAAAGAATTGATGTAAGTCATTGTTTCCAAGAGAAAGGGAGACAGGAGTGTAAAAAAGCGTTGTTTTTGGACGCCAATGAAGAAATGACTGTTTTGCGATTTCTCTTGCTCAGAAAGACTTAGAAAGTTGATAATTGTGGGCAATGTTAGAAATGTCATGAGAAACAAGAATTATGTAAAAGAATTGATGTAAGTCATTGCTTCCAAGAGAAAGGGAGACCGGAGTGTAAAAAAGCGTTGTTTTTGGACGGCAATGAAGAAATGACTGTTTTGCGATTTCTCTTGCTCAGAAAGACTTAGAAAGTTGATAATTGTGGGCAATGTTAGAAATGTCATGAGAAACAAGAATTATGTAAAAGAATTGATGTAAGTCATTGTTTCCAAGAGAAAGGGAGACAGGAGTGTAAAAAAGCGTTGTTTTTGGACGGCAATGAAGAAATGACTATGTTTTGCGATTTCTCCTGCTCAGAAAGACTTAGAAAGTTGATAATTGTGGGCAATGTAAGAAATGTCATGAGAAACAAGAATTATGTAAAAGAATTGATGTAAGTCATTGTTTCCAAGAGAAAGGGAGACAGGAGTGTAAAAAAGCGTTGTTTTTGGACGGCAATGAAGAAATGACTATGTTTTGCGATTTCTCCTGCTCAGAAAGACTTAGAAAGTTGATAATTGTGGGCAATGTTAGAAATGCCATGAGAAACAATAATTATGTAAAAGAATTGATGTAAGTCATTGTTTCCAAGAGAAAGGGAGACAGGAGTGTAAAAAAGCGTTGTTTTTGGACGGCAATGAAGAAATGACTATGTTTTGCGATTTCTCCTGCTCAGAAAGACTTAGAAAGTTGATAATTGTGGGCAATGTTAGAAATGTCATGAGAAACAAGAATTATGTAAAAGAATTGATGTAAGTCATTGTTTCCAAGAGAAAGGGAGACCGGAGTGTAAAAAAGCATTGTTTTTGGACGGCAATGAAGAAATTACTGTTTTGCGATTTCTCTTGCTCAGAAAGACTTAGAAAGTTGATAATTGTAGGCAATGTTAGAAATGTCATGAGAAACAATAATTATGTAAAAGAATTGATGTAAGTCATTGTTTCCAAGAGAAAGGGAGACCGGAGTGTAAAAAAGCGTTGTTTTTGGACGGCAATGAAGAAATGACTGTTTTGCGATTTCTCTTGCTCAGAAAGACTTAGAAAGTTGATAATTGTGGGCAATGTTAGAAATGTCATGAGAAACAAGAATTATGTAAAAGAATTGATGTAAGTCATTGTTTCCAAGAGAAAGGGAGACCGGAGTGTAAAAAAGCGTTGTTTTTGGACGGCAATGAAGAAATGACTGTTTTGCGATTTCTCTTGCTCAGAAAGACTTAGAAAGTTGATAATTGTGGGCAATGTTAGAAATGTCATGAGAAACAAGAATTATGTAAAAGAATTGATGTAAGTCATTGTTTCCAAGAGAAAGGGAGACAGGAGTGTAAAAAAGCGTTGTTTTTGGACGGCAATGAAGAAATGACTATGTTTTGCGATTTCTCCTGCTCAGAAAGACTAAGAAAGTTGATAATTGTGGGCAATGTTAGAAATGTCATGAGAAACAAGAATTATGTAAAAGAATTGATGTAAGTCATTGTTTCCAAGAGAAAGGGAGACAGGAGTGTAAAAAAGCGTTGTTTTTGGACGGCAATGAAGAAATGACTATGTTTTGCGATTTCTCCTGCTCAGAAAGACTTAGAAAGTTGATAATTGTGGGCAATGTTAGAAATGTCATGAGAAATAAGAATTATGTAAAAGAATTGATGTAAGTCATTGTTTCCAAGAGAAAGGGAGACCGGAGTGTAAAAAAGCATTGTTTTTGGACGGCAATGAAGAAATGACTGTTTCGCGATTTCTCTTGCTCAGAAAGACTTAGAAAGTTGATAATTGTGGGCAATGTTAGAAATGTCATGAGAAACAAGAATTATGTAAAAGAATTGATGTAAGTCATTGTTTCCAAGAGAAAGGGAGACAGGAGTGTAAAAAAGCGTTGTTTTTGGACGGCAATGAAGAAATGACTGTTTTGCGATTTCTCTTGCTCAGAAAGACTTAGAAAGTTGATAATTGTGGGCAATGTTAGAAATGTCATGAGAAACAAGAATTATGTAAAAGAATTGATGTAAGTCATTGTTTCCAAGAGAAAGGGAGACCGGAGTGTAAAAAAGCGTTGTTTTTGGACGGCAATGAAGAAATGACTGTTTTGCGATTTCTCTTGCTCAGAAAGACTTAGAAAGTTGATAATTGTGTGCAATGTTAGAAATGTCATGAGAAACAAGAATTATGTAAAAGAATTGATGTAAGTCATTGTTTCCAAGAGAAAGGGAGACAGGAGTGTAAAAAAGCGTTGTTTTTGGACGGCAATGAAGAAATGACTATGTTTTGCGATTTCTCCTGCTCAGAAAGACTTAGAAAGTTGATAATTGTGGGCAATGTAAGAAATGTCATGAGAAACAAGAATTATGTAAAAGAATTGATGTAAGTCATTGTTTCCAAGAGAAAGGGAGACCGGAGTGTAAAAAAGCGTTGTTTTTGGACGGCAATGAAGAAATGACTATGTTTTGCGATTTCTCCTGCTCAGAAAGACTTAAAAAGTTGATAATTGTGGGCAATGTTAGAAATGTCATGAGAAACAAGAATTATGTAAAAGAATTGATGTAAGTCATTGTTTCCAAGAGAAAGGGAGACAGGAGTGTAAAAAAGCGTTGTTTTTGGACGACAATGAAGAAATGACTATGTTTTGCGATTTCTCCTGCTCAGAAAGACTTAGAAAGTTGATAATTGTGGGCAATGTAAGAAATGTCATGAGAAACAAGAATTATGTAAAAGAATTGATGTAAGTCATTGTTTCCAAGAGAAAGGGAGACCGGAGTGTAAAAAAGCATTGTTTTTGGACGGCAATGAAGAAATGACTGTTTCGCGATTTCTCTTGCTCAGAAAGACTTAGAAAGTTGATAATTGTGGGCAATGTTAGAAATGTCATGAGAAACAAGAATTATGTAAAAGAATTGATGTAAGTCATTGTTTCCAAGAGAAAGGGAGACCGGAGTGTAAAAAAGCGTTGTTTTTGGACGGCAATGAAGAAATGACTGTTTTGCGATTTCTCTTGCTCAGAAAGACTTAGAAAGTTGATAATTGTGGGCAATGTTAGAAATGTCATGAGAAACAAGAATTATGTAAAAGAATTGATGTAAGTCATTGTTTCCAAGAGAAAGGGAGACAGGAGTGTAAAAAAGCGTTGTTTTTGGACGGCAATGAAGAAATGACTATGTTTTGCGATTTCTCCTGCTCAGAAAGACTTAAAAAGTTGATAATTGTTGGCAATGTTAGAAATGTCGTGAGAAACAAGAATTATGTAAAAGAATTGATGTAAGTCATTGTTTCCAAGAGAAAGGGAGACAGGAGTGTAAAAAAGCGTTGTTTTTGGACGGCAATGAAGAAATGACTATGTTTTGCGATTTCTCCTGCTCAGAAAGACTTAGAAAGTTGATAATTGTGGGCAATGTAAGAAATGTCATGAGAAACAAGAATTATGTAAAAGAATTGATGTAAGTCATTGTTTCCAAGAGAAAGGGAGACCGGAGTGTAAAAAAGCATTGTTTTTGGACGGCAATGAAGAAATGACTGTTTTGCGATTTCTCTTGCTCAGAAAGACTTAGAAAGTTGATAATTGTGGGCAATGTTAGAAATGTCATGAGAAACAAGAATTATGTAAAAGAATTGATGTAAGTCATTGTTTCCAAGAGAAAGGGAGACCGGAGTGTAAAAAAGCGTTGTTTTTGGACGGCAATGAAGAAATGACTGTTTTGCGAATTCTCTTGCTCAGAAAGACTTAGAAAGTTGATAATTGTGGGCAATGTTAGAAATGTCATGAGAAACAAGAATTATGTAAAAGAATTGATGTAAGTCATTGTTTCCAAGAGAAAGGGAGACCGGAGTGTAAAAAAGCGTTGTTTTTGGACGACAATGAAGAAATGACTATGTTTTGCGATTTCTCCTGCTCAGAAAGACTTAGAAAGTTGATAATTGTGGGCAATGTAAGAAATGTCATGAGAAACAAGAATTATGTAAAAGAATTGATGTAAGTCATTGTTTCCAAGAGAATGGGAGACCGGAGTGTAAAAAAGCGTTGTTTTTGGACGGCAATGAAGAAATGACTGTTTTGCGATTTCTCTTGCTCAGAAAGACTTAGAAAGTTGATAATTGTGGGCAATGTTAGAAATGTCATGAGAAACAAGAATTATGTAAAAGAATTGATGTAAGTCATTGTTTCCAAGAGAAAGGGAGACAGGAGTGTAAAAAAGCGTTGTTTTTGGACGGCAATGAAGAAATGACTATGTTTTGCAATTTCTCCTGCTCAGAAAGACTTAGAAAGTTGATAATTGTGGGCAATGTTAGAAATGTCATGAGAAACAAGAATTATGTAAAAGAATTGATGTAAGTCATTGTTTCCAAGAGAAAGGGAGACAGGAGTGTAAAAAAGCGTTGTTTTTGGACGCCAATGAAGAAATGACTGTTTTGCGATTTCTCTTGCTCAGAAAGACTTAGAAAGTTGATAATTGTGGGCAATGTTAGAAATGTCATGAGAAACAAGAATTATGTAAAAGAATTGATGTAAGTCATTGCTTCCAAGAGAAAGGGAGACCGGAGTGTAAAAAAGCGTTGTTTTTGGACGGCAATGAAGAAATGACTGTTTTGCGATTTCTCTTGCTCAGAAAGACTTAGAAAGTTGATAATTGTGGGCAATGTTAGAAATGTCATGAGAAACAAGAATTATGTAAAAGAATTGATGTAAGTCATTGTTTCCAAGAGAAAGGGAGACAGGAGTGTAAAAAAGCGTTGTTTTTGGACGGCAATGAAGAAATGACTATGTTTTGCGATTTCTCCTGCTCAGAAAGACTTAGAAAGTTGATAATTGTGGGCAATGTAAGAAATGTCATGAGAAACAAGAATTATGTAAAAGAATTGATGTAAGTCATTGTTTCCAAGAGAAAGGGAGACAGGAGTGTAAAAAAGCGTTGTTTTGGACGGCAATGAAGAAATGACTATGTTTTGCGATTTCTCCTGCTCAGAAAGACTTAGAAAGTTGATAATTGTGGGCAATGTTAGAAATGCCATGAGAAACAATAATTATGTAAAAGAATTGATGTAAGTCATTGTTTCCAAGAGAAAGGGAGACAGGAGTGTAAAAAAGCGTTGTTTTTGGACGGCAATGAAGAAATGACTATGTTTTGCGATTTCTCCTGCTCAGAAAGACTTAGAAAGTTGATAATTGTGGGCAATGTTAGAAATGTCATGAGAAACAAGAATTATGTAAAAGAATTGATGTAAGTCATTGTTTCCAAGAGAAAGGGAGACCGGAGTGTAAAAAAGCATTGTTTTTGGACGGCAATGAAGAAATGACTGTTTTGCGATTTCTCTTGCTCAGAAAGACTTAGAAAGTTGATAATTGTGGGCAATGTTAGAAATGTCATGAGAAACAAGAATTATGTAAAAGAATTGATGTAAGTCATTGCTTCCAAGAGAAAGGGAGACCGGAGTGTAAAAAAGCGTTGTTTTTGGACGGCAATGAAGAAATGACTGTTTTGCGATTTCTCTTGCTCAGAAAGACTTAGAAAGTTGATAATTGTGGGCAATGTTAGAAATGTCATGAGAAACAAGAATTATGTAAAAGAATTGATGTAAGTCATTGTTTCCAAGAGAAAGGGAGACAGGAGTGTAAAAAAGCGTTGTTTTTGGACGGCAATGAAGAAATGACTATGTTTTGCGATTTCTCCTGCTCAGAAAGACTTAGAAAGTTGATAATTGTGGGCAATGTAAGAAATGTCATGAGAAACAAGAATTATGTAAAAGAATTGATGTAAGTCATTGTTTCCAAGAGAAAGGGAGACAGGAGTGTAAAAAAGCGTTGTTTTTGGACGGCAATGAAGAAATGACTATGTTTTGCGATTTCTCCTGCTCAGAAAGACTTAGAAAGTTGATAATTGTGGGCAATGTTAGAAATGCCATGAGAAACAATAATTATGTAAAAGAATTGATGTAAGTCATTGTTTCCAAGAGAAAGGGAGACAGGAGTGTAAAAAAGCGTTGTTTTTGGACGGCAATGAAGAAATGACTATGTTTTGCGATTTCTCCTGCTCAGAAAGACTTAGAAAGTTGATAATTGTGGGCAATGTTAGAAATGTCATGAGAAACAAGAATTATGTAAAAGAATTGATGTAAGTCATTGTTTCCAAGAGAAAGGGAGACCGGAGTGTAAAAAAGCATTGTTTTTGGACGGCAATGAAGAAATGACTGTTTTGCGATTTCTCTTGCTCAGAAAGACTTAGAAAGTTGATAATTGTGGGCAATGTTAGAAATGTCATGAGAAACAATAATTATGTAAAAGAATTGATGTAAGTCATTGTTTCCAAGAGAAAGGGAGACCGGAGTGTAAAAAAGCGTTGTTTTTGGACGGCAATGAAGAAATGACTGTTTTGCGATTTCTCTTGCTCAGAAAGACTTAGAAAGTTGATAATTGTGGGCAATGTTAGAAATGTCATGAGAAACAAGAATTATGTAAAAGAATTGATGTAAGTCATTGTTTCCAAGAGAAAGGGAGACCGGAGTGTAAAAAAGCGTTGTTTTTGGACGGCAATGAAGAAATGACTGTTTTGCGATTTCTCTTGCTCAGAAAGACTTAGAAAGTTGATAATTGTGGGCAATGTTAGAAATGTCATGAGAAACAAGAATTATGTAAAAGAATTGATGTAAGTCATTGTTTCCAAGAGAAAGGGAGACAGGAGTGTAAAAAAGCGTTGTTTTTGGACGGCAATGAAGAAATGACTATGTTTTGCGATTTCTCCTGCTCAGAAAGACTTAGAAAGTTGATAATTGTGGGCAATGTAAGAAATGTCATGAGAAACAAGAATTATGTAAAAGAATTGATGTAAGTCATTGTTTCCAAGAGAAAGGGAGACAGGAGTGTAAAAAAGCGTTGTTTTTGGACGGCAATGAAGAAATGACTATGTTTTGCGATTTCTCCTGCTCAGAAAGACTTAGAAAGTTGATAATTGTGGGCAATGTTAGAAATGCCATGAGAAACAATAATTATGTAAAAGAATTGATGTAAGTCATTGTTTCCAAGAGAAAGGGAGACAGGAGTGTAAAAAAGCGTTGTTTTTGGACGGCAATGAAGAAATGACTGTTTTGCGATTTCTCTTGCTCAGAAAGACTTAGAAAGTTGATAATTGTGGGCAATGTTAGAAATGTCATGAGAAACAAGAATTATGTAAAAGAATTGATGTAAGTCATTGTTTCCAAGAGAAAGGGAGACAGGAGTGTAAAAAAGCGTTGTTTTTGGACGGCAATGAAGAAATGACTATGTTTTGCGATTTCTCCTGCTCAGAAAGACTTAGAAAGTTGATAATTGTGGGCAATGTAAGAAATGTCATGAGAAACAAGAATTATGTAAAAGAATTGATGTAAGTCATTGTTTCCAAGAGAAAGGGAGACAGGAGTGTAAAAAAGCGTTGTTTTTGGACGGCAATGAAGAAATGACTATGTTTTGCGATTTCTCCTGCTCAGAAAGACTTAGAAAGTTGATAATTGTGGGCAATGTTAGAAATGCCATGAGAAACAATAATTATGTAAAAGAATTGATGTAAGTCATTGTTTCCAAGAGAAAGGGAGACAGGAGTGTAAAAAAGCGTTGTTTTTGGACGGCAATGAAGAAATGACTATGTTTTGCGATTTCTCCTGCTCAGAAAGACTTAGAAAGTTGATAATTGTGGGCAATGTTAGAAATGTCATGAGAAACAAGAATTATGTAAAAGAATTGATGTAAGTCATTGTTTCCAAGAGAAAGGGAGACCGGAGTGTAAAAAAGCATTGTTTTTGGACGGCAATGAAGAAATGACTGTTTTGCGATTTCTCTTGCTCAGAAAGACTTAGAAAGTTGATAATTGTGGGCAATGTTAGAAATGTCATGAGAAACAATAATTATGTAAAAGAATTGATGTAAGTCATTGTTTCCAAGAGAAAGGGAGACCGGAGTGTAAAAAAGCGTTGTTTTTGGACGGCAATGAAGAAATGACTGTTTTGCGATTTCTCTTGCTCAGAAAGACTTAGAAAGTTGATAATTGTGGGCAATGTTAGAAATGTCATGAGAAACAAGAATTATGTAAAAGAATTGATGTAAGTCATTGTTTCCAAGAGAAAGGGAGACCGGAGTGTAAAAAAGCGTTGTTTTTGGACGGCAATGAAGAAATGACTGTTTTGCGATTTCTCTTGCTCAGAAAGACTTAGAAAGTTGATAATTGTGGGCAATGTTAGAAATGTCATGAGAAACAAGAATTATGTAAAAGAATTGATGTAAGTCATTGTTTCCAAGAGAAAGGGAGACAGGAGTGTAAAAAAGCGTTGTTTTTGGACGGCAATGAAGAAATGACTATGTTTTGCGATTTCTCCTGCTCAGAAAGACTTAGAAAGTTGATAATTGTGGGCAATGTTAGAAATGCCATGAGAAACAATAATTATGTAAAAGAATTGATGTAAGTCATTGTTTCCAAGAGAAAGGGAGACAGGAGTGTAAAAAAGCGTTGTTTTTGGACGGCAATGAAGAAATGACTATGTTTTGCGATTTCTCCTGCTCAGAAAGACTTAGAAAGTTGATAATTGTGGGCAATGTTAGAAATGTCATGAGAAACAAGAATTATGTAAAAGAATTGATGTAAGTCATTGTTTCCAAGAGAAAGGGAGACAGGAGTGTAAAAAAGCGTTGTTTTTGGACGCCAATGAAGAAATGACTGTTTTGCGATTTCTCTTGCTCAGAAAGACTTAGAAAGTTGATAATTGTGGGCAATGTTAGAAATGTCATGAGAAACAAGAATTATGTAAAAGAATTGATGTAAGTCATTGTTTCCAAGAGAAAGGGAGACCGGAGTGTAAAAAAGCGTTGTTTTTGGACGGCAACGAAGAAATGACTGTTTTGCGATTTCTCTTGCTCAGAAAGACTTAGAAAGTTGATAATTGTGGGCAATGTTAGAAATGTCATGAGAAACAAGAATTATGTAAAAGAATTGATGTAAGTCATTGTTTCCAAGAGAAAGGGAGACAGGAGTGTAAAAAAGCGTTGTTTTTGGACGGCAATGAAGAAATGACTATGTTTTGCGATTTCTCCTGCTCAGAAAGACTTAAAAGTTGATAATTGTTGGCAATGTTAGAAATGTCGTGAGAAACAAGAATTATGTAAAAGAATTGATGTAAGTCATTGTTTCCAAGAGAAAGGGAGACAGGAGTGTAAAAAAGCGTTGTTTTTGGACGGCAATGAAGAAATGACTATGTTTTGCGATTTCTCCTGCTCAGAAAGACTTAGAAAGTTGATAATTGTGGGCAATGTAAGAAATGTCATGAGAAACAAGAATTATGTAAAAGAATTGATGTAAGTCATTGTTTCCAAGAGAAAGGGAGACCGGAGTGTAAAAAAGCATTGTTTTTGGACGGCAATGAAGAAATGACTGTTTTGCGATTTCTCTTGCTCAGAAAGACTTAGAAAGTTGATAATTGTGGGCAATGTTAGAAATGTCATGAGAAACAAGAATTATGTAAAAGAATTGATGTAAGTCATTGTTTCCAAGAGAAAGGGAGACCGGAGTGTAAAAAAGCGTTGTTTTTGGACGGCAATGAAGAAATGACTGTTTTGCGAATTCTCTTGCTCAGAAAGACTTAGAAAGTTGATAATTGTGGGCAATGTTAGAAATGTCATGAGAAACAAGAATTATGTAAAAGAATTGATGTAAGTCATTGTTTCCAAGAGAAAGGGAGACCGGAGTGTAAAAAAGCGTTGTTTTTGGACGGCAATGAAGAAATGACTATGTTTTGCGATTTCTCCTGCTCAGAAAGACTTAGAAAGTTGATAATTGTGGGCAATGTAAGAAATGTCATGAGAAACAAGAATTATGTAAAAGAATTGATGTAAGTCATTGTTTCCAAGAGAATGGGAGACCGGAGTGTAAAAAAGCGTTGTTTTTGGACGGCAATGAAGAAATGACTGTTTTGCGATTTCTCTTGCTCAGAAAGACTTAGAAAGTTGATAATTGTGGGCAATGTTAGAAATGTCATGAGAAACAAGAATTATGTAAAAGAATTGATGTAAGTCATTGTTTCCAAGAGAAAGGGAGACAGGAGTGTAAAAAAGCGTTGTTTTTGGACGGCAATGAAGAAATCACTATGTTTTGCGATTTCTCTTGCTCAGAAAGACTTAGAAAGTTGATAATTGTGGGCAATGTTAGAAATGTCATGAGAAACAAGAATTATGTAAAAGAATTGATGTAAGTCATTGTTTCCAAGAGAAAGGGAGACCGGAGTGTAAAAAAGCGTTGTTTTTGGACGGCAATGAAGAAATGACTGTTTTGCGATTTCTCTTGCTCAGAAAGACTTAGAAAGTTGATAATTGTGGGCAATGTTAGAAATGTCATGAGAAACAAGAATTATGTAAAAGAATTGATGTAAGTCATTGTTTCCAAGAGAAAGGGAGACAGGAGTGTAAAAATGCGTTGTTTTTGGACGCCAATGAAGAAATGACTGTTTTGCGATTTCTCTTGCTCAGAAAGACTTAGAAAGTTGATAATTGTGGGCAATGTTAGAAATGTCATGAGAAACAATAATTATGTAAAAGAATTGATGTAAGTCATTGTTTCCAAGAGAAAGGGAGACCGGAGTGTAAAAAAGCGTTGTTTTTGGACGGCAATGAAGAAATGACTGTTTTGCGATTTCTCTTGCTCAGAAAGACTTAGAAAGTTGATAATTGTGGGCAATGTTAGAAATGTCATGAGAAACAAGAATTATGTAAAAGAATTGATGTAAGTCATTGTTTCCAAGAGAAAGGGAGACCGGAGTGTAAAAAAGCGTTGTTTTTGGACGGCAATGAAGAAATGACTGTTTTGCGATTTCTCTTGCTCAGAAAGACTTAGAAAGTTGATAATTGTGGGCAATGTTAGAAATGTCATGAGAAACAAGAATTATGTAAAAGAATTGATGTAAGTCATTGTTTCCAAGAGAAAGGGAGACAGGAGTGTAAAAAAGCGTTGTTTTTGGACGGCAATGAAGAAATGACTATGTTTTGCGATTTCTCCTGCTCAGAAAGACTTAGAAAGTTGATAATTGTGGGCAATGTAAGAAATGTCATGAGAAACAAGAATTATGTAAAAGAATTGATGTAAGTCATTGTTTCCAAGAGAAAGGGAGACAGGAGTGTAAAAAAGCGTTGTTTTTGGACGGCAATGAAGAAATGACTATGTTTTGCGATTTCTCCTGCTCAGAAAGACTTAGAAAGTTGATAATTGTGGGCAATGTTAGAAATGCCATGAGAAACAATAATTATGTAAAAGAATTGATGTAAGTCATTGTTTCCAAGAGAAAGGGAGACAGGAGTGTAAAAAAGCGTTGTTTTGGACGGCAATGAAGAAATGACTGTTTTGCGATTTCTCTTGCTCAGAAAGACTTAGAAAGTTGATAATTGTGGGCAATGTTAGAAATGTCATGAGAAACAAGAATTATGTAAAAGAATTGATGTAAGTCATTGTTTCCAAGAGAAAGGGAGACAGGAGTGTAAAAAAGCGTTGTTTTTGGACGGCAATGAAGAAATGACTATGTTTTGCGATTTCTCCTGCTCAGAAAGACTTAGAAAGTTGATAATTGTGGGCAATGTAAGAAATGTCATGAGAAACAAGAATTATGTAAAAGAATTGATGTAAGTCATTGTTTCCAAGAGAAAGGGAGACAGGAGTGTAAAAAAGCGTTGTTTTTGGACGGCAATGAAGAAATGACTATGTTTTGCGATTTCTCCTGCTCAGAAAGACTTAGAAAGTTGATAATTGTGGGCAATGTTAGAAATGCCATGAGAAACAATAATTATGTAAAAGAATTGATGTAAGTCATTGTTTCCAAGAGAAAGGGAGACAGGAGTGTAAAAAAGCGTTGTTTTTGGACGGCAATGAAGAAATGACTATGTTTTGCGATTTCTCCTGCTCAGAAAGACTTAGAAAGTTGATAATTGTGGGCAATGTTAGAAATGTCATGAGAAACAAGAATTATGTAAAAGAATTGATGTAAGTCATTGTTTCCAAGAGAAAGGGAGACCGGAGTGTAAAAAAGCATTGTTTTTGGACGGCAATGAAGAAATGACTGTTTTGCGATTTCTCTTGCTCAGAAAGACTTAGAAAGTTGATAATTGTGGGCAATGTTAGAAATGTCATGAGAAACAATAATTATGTAAAAGAATTGATGTAAGTCATTGTTTCCAAGAGAAAGGGAGACCGGAGTGTAAAAAAGCGTTGTTTTTGGACGGCAATGAAGAAATGACTGTTTTGCGATTTCTCTTGCTCAGAAAGACTTAGAAAGTTGATAATTGTGGGCAATGTTAGAAATGTCATGAGAAACAAGAATTATGTAAAAGAATTGATGTAAGTCATTGTTTCCAAGAGAAAGGGAGACCGGAGTGTAAAAAAGCGTTGTTTTTGGACGGCAATGAAGAAATGACTGTTTTGCGATTTCTCTTGCTCAGAAAGACTTAGAAAGTTGATAATTGTGGGCAATGTTAGAAATGTCATGAGAAACAAGAATTATGTAAAAGAATTGATGTAAGTCATTGTTTCCAAGAGAAAGGGAGACAGGAGTGTAAAAAAGCGTTGTTTTTGGACGGCAATGAAGAAATGACTATGTTTTGCGATTTCTCCTGCTCAGAAAGACTTAGAAAGTTGATAATTGTGGGCAATGTTAGAAATGCCATGAGAAACAATAATTATGTAAAAGAATTGATGTAAGTCATTGTTTCCAAGAGAAAGGGAGACAGGAGTGTAAAAAAGCGTTGTTTTTGGACGGCAATGAAGAAATGACTATGTTTTGCGATTTCTCCTGCTCAGAAAGACTTAGAAAGTTGATAATTGTGGGCAATGTTAGAAATGTCATGAGAAACAAGAATTATGTAAAAGAATTGATGTAAGTCATTGTTTCCAAGAGAAAGGGAGACAGGAGTGTAAAAAAGCGTTGTTTTTGGACGCCAATGAAGAAATGACTGTTTTGCGATTTCTCTTGCTCAGAAAGACTTAGAAAGTTGATAATTGTGGGCAATGTTAGAAATGTCATGAGAAACAAGAATTATGTAAAAGAATTGATGTAAGTCATTGTTTCCAAGAGAAAGGGAGACCGGAGTGTAAAAAAGCGTTGTTTTTGGACGGCAACGAAGAAATGACTGTTTTGCGATTTCTCTTGCTCAGAAAGACTTAGAAAGTTGATAATTGTGGGCAATGTTAGAAATGTCATGAGAAACAAGAATTATGTAAAAGAATTGATGTAAGTCATTGTTTCCAAGAGAAAGGGAGACAGGAGTGTAAAAAAGCGTTGTTTTTGGACGGCAATGAAGAAATGACTATGTTTTGCGATTTCTCCTGCTCAGAAAGACTTAAAAAGTTGATAATTGTTGGCAATGTTAGAAATGTCGTGAGAAACAAGAATTATGTAAAAGAATTGATGTAAGTCATTGTTTCCAAGAGAAAGGGAGACAGGAGTGTAAAAAAGCGTTGTTTTTGGACGGCAATGAAGAAATGACTATGTTTTGCGATTTCTCCTGCTCAGAAAGACTTAGAAAGTTGATAATTGTGGGCAATGTAAGAAATGTCATGAGAAACAAGAATTATGTAAAAGAATTGATGTAAGTCATTGTTTCCAAGAGAAAGGGAGACCGGAGTGTAAAAAAGCATTGATTTTGGACGGCAATGAAGAAATGACTGTTTTGCGATTTCTCTTGCTCAGAAAGACTTAGAAAGTTGATAATTGTGGGCAATGTTAGAAATGTCATGAGAAACAAGAATTATGTAAAAGAATTGATGTAAGTCATTGTTTCCAAGAGAAAGGGAGACCGGAGTGTAAAAAAGCGTTGTTTTTGGACGGCAATGAAGAAATGACTGTTTTGCGAATTCTCTTGCTCAGAAAGACTTAGAAAGTTGATAATTGTGGGCAATGTTAGAAATGTCATGAGAAACAAGAATTATGTAAAAGAATTGATGTAAGTCATTGTTTCCAAGAGAAAGGGAGACCGGAGTGTAAAAAAGCGTTGTTTTTGGACGGCAATGAAGAAATGACTATGTTTTGCGATTTCTCCTGCTCAGAAAGACTTAGAAAGTTGATAATTGTGGGCAATGTAAGAAATGTCATGAGAAACAAGAATTATGTAAAAGAATTGATGTAAGTCATTGTTTCCAAGAGAATGGGAGACCGGAGTGTAAAAAAGCGTTGTTTTTGGACGGCAATGAAGAAATGACTGTTTTGCGATTTCTCTTGCTCAGAAAGACTTAGAAAGTTGATAATTGTGGGCAATGTTAGAAATGTCATGAGAAACAAGAATTATGTAAAAGAATTGATGTAAGTCATTGTTTCCAAGAGAAAGGGAGACAGGAGTGTAAAAAAGCGTTGTTTTTGGACGGCAATGAAGAAATCACTATGTTTTGCGATTTCTCTTGCTCAGAAAGACTTAGAAAGTTGATAATTGTGGGCAATGTTAGAAATGTCATGAGAAACAAGAATTATGTAAAAGAATTGATGTAAGTCATTGTTTCCAAGAGAAAGGGAGACCGGAGTGTAAAAAAGCGTTGTTTTTGGACGGCAATGAAGAAATGACTGTTTTGCGATTTCTCTTGCTCAGAAAGACTTAGAAAGTTGATAATTGTGGGCAATGTTAGAAATGTCATGAGAAACAAGAATTATGTAAAAGAATTGATGTAAGTCATTGTTTCCAAGAGAAAGGGAGACAGGAGTGTAAAAATGCGTTGTTTTTGGACGCCAATGAAGAAATGACTGTTTTGCGATTTCTCTTGCTCAGAAAGACTTAGAAAGTTGATAATTGTGGGCAATGGTAGAAATGTCATGAGAAACAAGAATTATGTAAAAGAATTGATGTAAGTCATTGTTTCCAAGAGAAAGGGAGACTGGAGTGTAAAAAAGCGTTGTTTTTGGACGGCAATGAAGAAATGACTGTTTTGCGATTTCTCTTGCTCAGAAAGACTTAGAAAGTTGATAATTGTGGGCAATGTTAGAAATGTCATGAGAAACAAGAATTATGTAAAAGAATTGATGTAAGTCATTGCTTCCAAGAGAAAGGGAGACCGGAGTGTAAAAAAGCGTTGTTTTTGGACGGCAATGAAGAAATGACTGTTTTGCGATTTCTCTTGCTCAGAAAGACTTAGAAAGTTGATAATTGTGGGCAATGTTAGAAATGTCATGAGAAACAAGAATTATGTAAAAGAATTGATGTAAGTCATTGTTTCCAAGAGAAAGGGAGACAGGAGTGTAAAAAAGCGTTGTTTTTGGACGGCAATGAAGAAATGACTATGTTTTGCGATTTCTCCTGCTCAGAAAGACTTAGAAAGTTGATAATTGTGGGCAATGTTAGAAATGTCATGAGAAACAAGAATTATGTAAAAGAATTGATGTAAGTCATTGTTTCCAAGAGAAAGGGAGACAGGAGTGTAAAAAAGCGTTGTTTTTGGACGGCAATGAAGAAATGACTATGTTTTGCGATTTCTCCTGCTCAGAAAGACTTAGAAAGTTGATAATTGTAGGCAATGTAAGAAATGTCATGAGAAACAAGAATTATGTAAAAGAATTGATGTAAGTCATTGTTTCCAAGAGAAAGGGAGACAGGAGTGTAAAAAAGCGTTGTTTTTGGACGGCAATGAAGAAATGACTATGTTTTGCGATTTCTCCTGCTCAGAAAGACTTAGAAAGTTGATAATTGTGGGCAATGTTAGAAATGTCATGAGAAACAATAATTATGTAAAAGAATTGATGTAAGTCATTGTTTCCAAGAGAAAGGGAGACAGGAGTGTAAAAAAGCGTTGTTTTTGGACGGCAATGAAGAAATGACTATGTTTTGCGATTTCTCCTGCTCAGAAAGACTTAGAAAGTTGATAATTGTGGGCAATGTTAGAAATGTCATGAGAAACAAGAATTATGTAAAAGAATTGATGTAAGTCATTGTTTCCAAGAGAAAGGGAGACCGGAGTGTAAAAAAGCATTGTTTTGGACGGCAATGAAGAAATGACTGTTTTGCGATTTCTCTTGCTCAGAAAGACTTAGAAAGTTGATAATTGTGGGCAATGTTAGAAATGTCATGAGAAACAAGAATTATGTAAAAGAATTGATGTAAGTCATTGTTTCCAAGAGAAAGGGAGACCGGAGTGTAAAAAAGCGTTGTTTTTGGACGGCAATGAAGAAATGACTGTTTTGCGATTTCTCTTGCTCAGAAAGACTTAGAAAGTTGATAATTGTGGGCAATGTTAGAAATGTCATGAGAAACAAGAATTATGTAAAAGAATTGATGTAAGTCATTGTTTCCAAGAGAAAGGGAGACCGGAGTGTAAAAAAGCGTTGTTTTTGGACGGCAATGAAGAAATGACTGTTTTGCGATTTCTCTTGCTCAGAAAGACTTAGAAAGTTGATAATTGTGGGCAATGTTAGAAATGTCATGAGAAACAAGAATTATGTAAAAGAATTGATGTAAGTCATTGTTTCCAAGAGAAAGGGAGACAGGAGTGTAAAAAAGCGTTGTTTTTGACGGCAATGAAGAAATGACTATGTTTTGCGATTTCTCCTGCTCAGAAAGACTTAGAAAGTTGATAATTGTGGGCAATGTTAGAAATGTCATGAGAAACAAGAATTATGTAAAAGAATTGATGTAAGTCATTGTTTCCAAGAGAAAGGGAGACCAGAGTGTAAAAAAGCGTTGTTTTTGGACGGCAATGAAGAAATGACTGTTTTGCGATTTCTCTTGCTCAGAAAGACTTAGAAAGTTGATAATTGTGGGCAATGTTAGAAATGTCATGAGAAACAAGAATTATGTAAAAGAATTGATGTAAGTCATTGTTTCCAAGAGAAAGGGAGACAGGAGTGTAAAAAAGCGTTGTTTTTGGACGCCAATGAAGAAATGACTGTTTTGCGATTTCTCTTGCTCAGAAAGACTTAGAAAGTTGATAATTGTGGGCAATGTTAGAAATGTCATGAGAAACAAGAATTATGTAAAAGAATTGATGTAAGTCATTGTTTCCAAGAGAAAGGGAGACAGGAGTGTAAAAAAGCGTTGTTTTTTGACGGCAATGAAGAAATGACTATGTTTTGCGATTTCTCCTGCTCAGAAAGACTAAGAAAGTTGATAATTGTGGGCAATGTTAGAAATGTCATGAGAAACAAGAATTATGTAAAAGAATTGATGTAAGTCATTGTTTCCAAGAGAAAGGGAGACAGGAGTGTAAAAAAGCGTTGTTTTTGGACGGCAATGAAGAAATGACTATGTTTTGCGATTTCTCCTGCTCAGAAAGACTTAGAAAGTTGATAATTGTGGGCAATGTTAGAAATGTCATGAGAAACAAGAATTATGTAAAAGAATTGATGTAAGTCATTGTTTCCAAGAGAAAGGGAGACCGGAGTGTAAAAAAGCATTGTTTTTGGACGGCAATGAAGAAATGACTGTTTTGCGATTTCTCTTGCTCAGAAAGACTTAGAAAGTTGATAATTGTGGGCAATGTTAGAAATGTCATGAGAAACAAGAATTATGTAAAAGAATTGATGTAAGTCATTGTTTCCAAGAGAAAGGGAGACCGGAGTGTAAAAAAGCGTTGTTTTTGGACGGCAATGAAGAAATGACTGTTTTGCGATTTCTCTTGCTCAGAAAGACTTAGAAAGTTGATAATTGTGGGCAATGTTAAAAATGTCATGAGAAACAAGAATTATGTAAAAGAATTGATGTAAGTCATTGTTTCCAAGAGAAAGGGAGACAGGAGTGTAAAAAAGCGTTGTTTTTGGACGGCAATGAAGAAATGACTATGTTTTGCGATTTCTCCTGCTCAGAAAGACTTAGAAAGTTGATAATTGTGGGCAATGTTAGAAATGTCATGAGAAACAAGAATTATGTAAAAGAATTGATGTAAGTCATTGTTTCCAAGAGAAAGGGAGACAGGAGTGTAAAAAAGCGTTGTTTTTGGACGGCAATGAAGAAATGACTATGTTTTGCGATTTCTCCTGCTCAGAAAGACTTAGAAAGTTGATAATTGTGGGCAATGTTAGAAATGTCATGAGAAACAAGAATTATGTAAAAGAATTGATGTAAGTCATTGTTTCCAAGAGAAAGGGAGACCGGAGTGTAAAAAAAGCGTTGTTTTTGGACGGCAATGAAGAAATGACTGTTTTGCGATTTCTCTTGCTCAGAAAGACTTAGAAAGTTGATAATTGTGGGCAATGTTAGAAATGTCATGAGAAACAAGAATTATGTAAAAGAATTGATGTAAGTCATTGTTTCCAAGAGAAAGGGAGACCGGAGTGTAAAAAAGCGTTGTTTTTGGACGGCAATGAAGAAATGACTGTTTTGCGTTTTCTCTTGCTCAGAAAGACTTAGAAAGTTGATAATTGTGGGCAATGTTAGAAATGTCATGAGAAACAAGAATTATGTAAAAGAATTGATGTAAGTCATTGTTTCCAAGAGAAAGGGAGACAGGAGTGTAAAAAAGCGTTGTTTTTGGACGGCAATGAAGAAATGACTATGTTTTGCGATTTCTCCTGCTCAGAAAGACTTAGAAAGTTGATAATTGTGGGCAATGTAAGAAATGTCATGAGAAACAAGAATTATGTAAAAGAATTGATGTAAGTCATTGTTTCCAAGAGAAAGGGAGACCGGAGTGTAAAAAAGCATTGTTTTTGGACGGCAATGAAGAAATGACTGTTTTGCGATTTCTCTTGCTCAGAAAGACTTAGAAAGTTGATTATTGTGGGCAATGTTAGAAATGTCATGAGAAACAAGAATTATGTAAAAGAATTGATGTAAGTCATTGTTTCCAAGAGAAAGGGAGACCGGAGTGTAAAAAAGCGTTGTTTTTGGACGGCAATGAAGAAATGACTGTTTTGCGAATTCTCTTGCTCAGAAAGACTTAGAAAGTTGATAATTGTGGGCAATGTTAGAAATGTCATGAGAAACAAGAATTATGTAAAAGAATTGATGTAAGTCATTGTTTCCAAGAGAAAGGGAGACCGGAGTGTAAAAAAGCGTTGTTTTTGGACGGCAATGAAGAAATGACTATGTTTGCGATTTCTCCTGCTCAGAAAGACTTAGAAAGTTGATAATTGTGGGCAATGTAAGAAATGTCATGAGAAACAAGAATTATGTAAAAGAATTGATGTAAGTCATTGTTTCCAAGAGAATGGGAGACCGGAGTGTAAAAAAGCGTTGTTTTTGGACGGCAATGAAGAAATGACTGTTTTGCGATTTCTCTTGTTAAGAAAGACTTAGAAAGTTGATAATTGTGGGCAATGTTAGAAATGTCATGAGAAACAAGAATTATGTAAAAGAATTGATGTAAGTCATTGTTTCCAAGAGAAAGGGAGACAGGAGTGTAAAAAAGCGTTGTTTTTGGACGGCAATGAAGAAATGACTATGTTTTGCGATTTCTCCTGCTCAGAAAGACTTAGAAAGTTGATAATTGTGGGCAATGTTAGAAATGTCATGAGAAACAAGAATTATGTAAAAGAATTGATGTAAGTCATTGTTTCCAAGAGAAAGGGAGACAGGAGTGTAAAAAAGCGTTGTTTTTGGACGGCAATGAAGAAATGACTGTTTTGCGATTTCTCTTGCTCAGAAAGACTTAGAAAGTTGATAATTGTGGGCAATGTTAGAAATGTCATGAGAAACAAGAATTATGTAAAAGAATTGATGTAAGTCATTGTTTCCAAGAGAAAGGGAGACCAGAGTGTAAAAAAGCGTTGTTTTTGGACGGCAATGAAGAAATGACTGTTTGCGATTTCTCTTGCTCAGAAAGACTTAGAAAGTTGATAATTGTGGGCAATGTTAGAAATGTCATGAGAAACAAGAATTATGTAAAAGAATTGATGTAAGTCATTGTTTCCAAGAGAAAGGGAGACAGGAGTGTAAAAAAGCGTTGTTTTTGGACGCCAATGAAGAAATGACTGTTTTGCGATTTCTCTTGCTCAGAAAGACTTAGAAAGTTGATAATTGTGGGCAATGTTAGAAATGTCATGAGAAACAAGAATTATGTAAAAGAATTGATGTAAGTCATTGTTTCCAAGAGAAAGGGAGACAGGAGTGTAAAAAAGCGTTGTTTTTTGACGGCAATGAAGAAATGACTATGTTTTGCGATTTCTCCTGCTCAGAAAGACTAAGAAAGTTGATAATTGTGGGCAATGTTAGAAATGTCATGAGAAACAAGAATTATGTAAAAGAATTGATGTAAGTCATTGTTTCCAAGAGAAAGGGAGACAGGAGTGTAAAAAAGCGTTGTTTTTGGACGGCAATGAAGAAATGACTATGTTTTGCGATTTCTCTTGCTCAGAAAGACTTAGAAAGTTGATAATTGTGGGCAATGTTAGAAATGTCATGAGAAACAAGAATTATGTAAAAGAATTGATGTAAGTCATTGTTTCCAAGAGAAAGGGAGACCGGAGTGTAAAAAAGCATTGTTTTTGGACGGCAATGAAGAAATGACTGTTTTGCGATTTCTCTTGCTCAGAAAGACTTAGAAAGTTGATAATTGTGGGCAATGTTAGAAATGTCATGAGAAACAAGAATTATGTAAAAGAATTGATGTAAGTCATTGTTTCCAAGAGAAAGGGAGACCGGAGTGTAAAAAAGCGTTGTTTTTGGACGGCAATGAAGAAATGACTGTTTTGCGATTTCTCTTGCTCAGAAAGACTTAGAAAGTTGATAATTGTGGGCAATGTTAGAAATGTCATGAGAAACAAGAATTATGTAAAAGAATTGATGTAAGTCATTGTTTCCAAGAGAAAGGGAGACCGGAGTGTAAAAAAGCGTTGTTTTTGGACGGCAATGAAGAAATGACTGTTTTGCGTTTTCTCTTGCTCAGAAAGACTTAGAAAGTTGATAATTGTGGGCAATGTTAGAAATGTCATGAGAAACAAGAATTATGTAAAAGAATTGATGTAAGTCATTGTTTCCAAGAGAAAGGGAGACAGGAGTGTAAAAAAGCGTTGTTTTTGGACGGCAATGAAGAAATGACTATGTTTTGCGATTTCTCCTGCTCAGAAAGACTTAGAAAGTTGATAATTGTGGGCAATGTAAGAAATGTCATGAGAAACAAGAATTATGTAAAAGAATTGATGTAAGTCATTGTTTCCAAGAGAAAGGGAGACCGGAGTGTAAAAAAGCATTGTTTTTGGACGGCAATGAAGAAATGACTGTTTTGCGATTTCTCTTGCTCAGAAAGACTTAGAAAGTTGATTATTGTGGGCAATGTTAGAAATGTCATGAGAAACAAGAATTATGTAAAAGAATTGATGTAAGTCATTGTTTCCAAGAGAAAGGGAGACCGGAGTGTAAAAAAAGCGTTGTTTTTGGACGGCAATGAAGAAATGACTGTTTTGCGAATTCTCTTGCTCAGAAAGACTTAGAAAGTTGATAATTGTGGGCAATGTTAGAAATGTCATGAGAAACAAGAATTATGTAAAAGAATTGATGTAAGTCATTGTTTCCAAGAGAAAGGGAGACCGGAGTGTAAAAAAGCGTTGTTTTTGGACGGCAATGAAGAAATGACTATGTTTTGCGATTTCTCCTGCTCAGAAAGACTTAGAAAGTTGATAATTGTGGGCAATGTAAGAAATGTCATGAGAAACAAGAATTATGTAAAAGAATTGATGTAAGTCATTGTTTCCAAGAGAATGGGAGACCGGAGTGTAAAAAAGCGTTGTTTTTGGACGGCAATGAAGAAATGACTGTTTTGCGATTTCTCTTGTTAAGAAAGACTTAGAAAGTTGATAATTGTGGGCAATGTTAGAAATGTCATGAGAAACAAGAATTATGTAAAAGAATTGATGTAAGTCATTGTTTCCAAGAGAAAGGGAGACAGGAGTGTAAAAAAGCGTTGTTTTTGGACGGCAATGAAGAAATGACTATGTTTTGCGATTTCTCCTGCTCAGAAAGACTTAGAAAGTTGATAATTGTGGGCAATGTTAGAAATGTCATGAGAAACAAGAATTATGTAAAAGAATTGATGTAAGTCATTGTTTCCAAGAGAAAGGGAGACCGGAGTGTAAAAAAGCGTTGTTTTTGGACGGCAATGAAGAAATGACTGTTTTGCGATTTCTCTTGCTCAGAAAGACTTAGAAAGTTGATAATTGTGGGCAATGTTAGAAATGTCATGAGAAACAAGAATTATGTAAAAGAATTGATGTAAGTCATTGTTTCCAAGAGAAAGGGAGACAGGAGTGTAAAAAAGCGTTGTTTTTGGACGGCAATGAAGAAATGACTATGTTTTGCGATTTCTCCTGCTCAGAAAGACTTAGAAAGTTGATAATTGTGGGCAATGTTAGAAATGTCATGAGAAACAAGAATTATGTAAAAGAATTGATGTAAGTCATTGTTTCCAAGAGAAAGGGAGACCGGAGTGTAAAAAAGCGTTGTTTTTGGACGGCAATGAAGAAATGACTGTTTTGCGATTTCTCTTGCTCAGAAAGACTTAGAAAGTTGATAATTGTGGGCAATGTTAGAAATGTCATGAGAAACAAGAATTATGTAAAAGAATTGATGTAAGTCATTGCTTCCAAGAGAAAGGGAGACAGGAGTGTAAAAAAGCGTTGTTTTTGGACGGCAATGAAGAAATGACTGTTTTGCGATTTCTCTTGCTCAGAAAGACTTAGAAAGTTGATAATTGTGGGCTATGTTAGAAATGTCATGAGAAACAAGAATTATGTAAAAGAATTGATGTAAGTCATTGTTTCCAAGAGAAAGGGAGACAGGAGTGTAAAAAAGCGTTGTTTTTGGACGGCAATGAAGAAATGACTATGTTTTGCGATTTCTCCTGCTCAGAAAGACTTAGAAAGTTGATAATTGTGGGCAATGTTAGAAATGTCATGAGAAACAAGAATTATATAAAAGAATTGATGTAAGTCATTGTTTCCAAGAGAAAGGGAGACAGGAGTGTAAAAAAGCGTTGTTTTTGGACGGCAATGAAGAAATGACTATGTTTTGCGATTTCTCCTGCTCAGAAAGACTTAGAAAGTTGATAATTGTGGGCAATGTAAGAAATGTCATGAGAAACAAGAATTATGTAAAAGAATTGATGTAAGTCATTGTTTCCAAGAGAAAGGGAGACAGGAGTGTAAAAAAGCGTTGTTTTTGGACGGCAATGAAGAAATGACTATGTTTTGCGATTTCTCCTGCTCAGAAAGACTTAGAAAGTTGATAATTGTGGGCAATGTTAGAAATGTCATGAGAAACAAGAATTATGTAAAAGAATTGATGTAAGTCATTGTTTCCAAGAGAATGGGAGACCGGAGTGTAAAAAAGCGTTGTTTTTGGACGGCAATGAAGAAATGACTGTTTTGCGATTTCTCTTGCTCAGAAAGACTTAGAAAGTTGATAATTGTGGGCAATGTTAGAAATGTCATGAGAAACAAGAATTATGTAAAAGAATTGATGTAAGTCATTGTTTCCAAGAGAAAGGGAGACAGGAGTGTAAAAAAGCGTTGTTTTTGGACGCCAATGAAGAAATGACTGTTTTGCGATTTCTCTTGCTCAGAAAGACTTAGAAAGTTGATAATTGTGGGCAATGTTAGAAATGTCATGAGAAACAAGAATTATGTAAAAGAATTGATGTAAGTCATTGTTTCCAAGAGAATGGGAGACCGGAGTGTAAAAAAGCGTTGTTTTTGGACGGCAATGAAGAAATGACTGTTTTGCGATTTCTCTTGCTCAGAAAGACTTAGAAAGTTGATAATTGTGGGCAATGTTAGAAATGTCATGAGAAACAAGAATTATGTAAAAGAATTGATGTAAGTCATTGTTTCCAAGAGAAAGGGAGACAGGAGTGTAAAAAAGCGTTGTTTTTGGACGGCAATGAAGAAATGACTATGTTTTGCGATTTCTCCTGCTCAGAAAGACTTAGAAAGTTGATAATTGTGGGCAATGTTAGAAATGTCATGAGAAACAAGAATTATGTAAAAGAATTGATGTAAGTCATTGTTTCCAAGAGAAAGGGAGACCGGAGTGTAAAAAAGCGTTGTTTTTGGACGGCAATGAAGAAATGACTGTTTTGCGATTTCTCTTGCTCAGAAAGACTTAGAAAGTTGATAATTGTGGGCAATGTTAGAAATGTCATGAGAAACAAGAATTATGTAAAAGAATTGATGTAAGTCATTGTTTCCAAGAGAAAGGGAGACAGGAGTGTAAAAAAGCGTTGTTTTTGGACGGCAATGAAGAAATGACTATGTTTTGCGATTTCTCCTGCTCAGAAAGACTTAGAAAGTTGATAATTGTGGGCAATGTTAGAAATGTCATGAGAAACAAGAATTATGTAAAAGAATTGATGTAAGTCATTGTTTCCAAGAGAAAGGGAGACCGGAGTGTAAAAAAGCGTTGTTTTTGGACGGCAATGAAGAAATGACTGTTTTGCGATTTCTCTTGCTCAGAAAGACTTAGAAAGTTGATAATTGTGGGCAATGTTAGAAATGTCATGAGAAACAAGAATTATGTAAAAGAATTGATGTAAGTCATTGTTTCCAAGAGAAAGGGAGACCGGAGTGTAAAAAAGCGTTGTTTTTGGACGGCAATGAAGAAATGACTGTTTTGCGATTTCTCTTGCTCAGAAAGACTTAGAAAGTTGATAATTGTGGGCAATGTTAGAAATGTCATGAGAAACAAGAATTATGTAAAAGAATTGATGTAAGTCATTGCTTCCAAGAGAAAGGGAGACAGGAGTGTAAAAAAGCGTTGTTTTTGGACGGCAATGAAGAAATGACTGTTTTGCGATTTCTCTTGCTCAGAAAGACTTAGAAAGTTGATAATTGTGGGCTATGTTAGAAATGTCATGAGAAACAAGAATTATGTAAAAGAATTGATGTAAGTCATTGTTTCCAAGAGAAAGGGAGACAGGAGTGTAAAAAAGCGTTGTTTTTGGACGGCAATGAAGAAATGACTATGTTTTGCGATTTCTCCTGCTCAGAAAGACTTAGAAAGTTCATAATTGTGGGCAATGTTAGAAATGTCATGAGAAACAAGAATTATATAAAAGAATTGATGTAAGTCATTGTTTCCAAGAGAAAGGGAGACAGGAGTGTAAAAAAGCGTTGTTTTTGGACGGCAATGAAGAAATGACTATGTTTTGCGATTTCTCCTGCTCAGAAAGACTTAGAAAGTTGATAATTGTGGGCAATGTAAGAAATGTCATGAGAAACAAGAATTATGTAAAAGAATTGATGTAAGTCATTGTTTCCAAGAGAAAGGGAGACAGTAGTGTAAAAAAAGCGTTGTTTTTGGACGGCAATGAAGAAATGACTATGTTTTGCGATTTCTCCTGCTCAGAAAGACTTAGAAAGTTGATAATTGTGGGCAATGTTAGAAATGTCATGAGAAACAAGAATTATGTAAAAGAATTGATGTAAGTCATTGTTTCCAAGAGAAAGGGAGACAGGAGTGTAAAAAGCGTTGTTTTTGGACGGCAATGAAGAAATTACTATGTTTTGCGATTTCTCCCTGCTCAGAAAGACTTAGAAAGTTGATAATTGTGGGCAATGTTAGAAATGTCATGAGAAACAAGAATTATGTAAAAGAATTGATGTAAGTCATTGTTTCCAAGAGAAAGGGAGACCGGAGTGTAAAAAAGCGTTGTTTTTGGACGGCAATGAAGAAATGACTGTTTTGCGATTTCTCTTGCTCAGAAAGACTTAGAAAGTTGATAATTGTGGGCAATGTTAGAAATGTCATGAGAAACAAGAATTATGTAAAAGAATTGATGTAAGTCATTGTTTCCAAGAGAAAGGGAGACCGGAGTGTAAAAAAGCGTTGTTTTTGGACGGCAATGAAGAAATGACTGTTTTGCGATTTCTCTTGCTCAGAAAGACTTAGAAAGTTGATAATTGTGGGCAATGTTAGAAATGTCATGAGAAACAAGAATTATGTAAAAGAATTGATGTAAGTCATTGTTTCCAAGAGAAAGGGAGACAGGAGTGTAAAAAAGCGTTGTTTTTGGGACGGCAATGAAGAAATGACTATGTTTTGCGATTTCTCCTGCTCAGAAAGACTTAGAAAGTTGATAATTGTGGGCAATGTAAGAAATGTCATGAGAAACAAGAATTATGTAAAAGAATTGATGTAAGTCATTGTTTCCAAGAGAAAGGGAGACCGGAGTGTAAAAAAGCATTGTTTTTGGACGGCAATGAAGAAATGACTGTTTTGCGATTTCTCTTGCTCAGAAAGACTTAAAAAGTTGATAATTGTGGGCAATGTTAGAAATGTCATGAGAAACAAGAATTATGTAAAAGAATTGATGTAAGTCATTGTTTCCAAGAGAAAGGGAGACCGGAGTGTAAAAAAAGCGTTGTTTTTGGACGGCAATGAAGAAATGACTGTTTTGCGAATTCTCTTGCTCAGAAAGACTTAGAAAGTTGATAATTGTGGGCAATGTTAGAAATGTCATGAGAAACAAGAATTATGTAAAAGAATTGATGTAAGTCATTGTTTCCAAGAGAAAGGGAGACCGGAGTGTAAAAAAGCGTTGTTTTTGACGGCAATGAAGAAATGACTATGTTTTGCGATTTCTCCTGCTCAGAAAGACCTAGAAAGTTGATAATTGTGGGCAATGTAAGAAATGTCATGAGAAACAAGAATTATGTAAAAGAATTGATGTAAGTCATTGTTTCCAAGAGAAAGGGAGACAGGAGTGTAAAAAAA
>NW_027446365.1:0-62104 GCF_038048845.1 Mixophyes fleayi | reverse complement strand
TCATGAATCATGAATTGAATCATGAATCATGATTTTAATCATGAATCATGATTTTAATCAGGAATCATGAATCATAAATCGAATCATGAATTGAATCATGAATCATGAATCATGAATTGAATCATGAATCATGAATCATGAATTGAATCATGAATCATGAATCATAAATCGAATCTTGAATTGAATCATGAATCATGAATCATGAATTGAATCATGAATCACGAATCATAAATTGAATCATGAACCATGAATCATGAATTTAATCATGAATCATGAATCATGAATCGAATCATGAATCATGAATCATGAATTGAAACATAAATCATGAATTATGAATCATGAATTGAATCATGAATCATGAATCTTTAATCATGAATCATTAATCATGAATCATGAATTGAATCATGAATTGAATCATGAATCATTAATCGAATCATGAATCATGAATCATAATTGAATCATGAATTGAATCATGAATCATAAATTGAATCATGAATTGAATCATGAATCATGAATCATGAATTGAATCATGAATCATGAAACATGGAATGAATCATAAATCATGAATTGAATCATGAATCATGAATTATGAATCATGAATTGAATCATGAATCATGAATTGAATCATGAATTAATCATGAATCATAGATTAATCTGAATCATGAATCATGAATCATAATTGAATCATGAATTGAATCATGAATCATATTGAATCATGAATGAATTGAATCATGAATCATGAATCATGAATCATGAATCATGAATCATGAATTCATAATCATGAATTGAATCATGAATGAATCATGAATATCATGAATTATGAATCATGAATTGAATCATGAATCTATGAATCATGAATCATGAATCATGAATCATGAATTGAATCATGAATTGAATCATGAATCATGAAATGAATCTGAATGAATCATGATAATTGAATCATGAATAATGAATCATGAATCATGAATTGAATCATGAATCATGAATTATGAATCTTGAATCATGAATCATTAATTGAATCATGAATTTGAATCATGAATCTGAATCAGAATTGAATCATGAATGAATCATGAATTGAATCATGAATCATGAATCATGAATCATGAATTGAATCATGAATCATGAATTGAATCATGAATTGAATCATGAATCATGAACATGAATTGAATCATGAATCATGAATCATGAATTGAAATATGAATCATGAATCTGAATCATAATTGAAATCATGAATCATGAATCATGAATCATGAATTGAATCATGAATCATGAATCATGATCATGAATCATGAATCATGAATGAATCATGAATCATGAATCATGAATCATGAATCATGAATCATGAATTGAATCATGAATCATGAATCTGAATCTGAATCATGAATCTTGAATCATGAATTGAATCATGAATTGAATCATGAATCATGAATATGAATTAATGAATCATGAATGAATCATGAATCGATGATCATGAATCATGAATCGAATAGAATCATGAATCATGAATCATGAATTGAATCATGAATCATGAATATCATGAATCTGAATCATGAATTGAATCATGAATCATGAATCATGAATCATGAATGAATCATGAATTGAATCATGAATCATGAATGATCATGAATCATGAATCATGAATCTTGAATATGAATCATGAATCATGAATCTGAATCATGAATCATTGAATCATGAACTTGAATCATGAATCATGAATGAATAATGAATCATGAATTATATGAATCATGAATCATGAATTGAATCATGAATTGAATCTTGAATTGAATCATGAATCATGAATTGAATCATGAATGAATCTTATTGAATCATGAATCATGAATCATGAATTGAATCATGAATCATAATCATGAATTGATATTGAATGAATGAATTGAATAATGAATCGATATGAATCATGAATCATGAATCAGTTGAATCATGAATTGAATTGAATCATGATTGAATCATGAATGAATCATGAATTGAATCATGAGTCATGAATCATGAAATGAATCATGAATCATGAATTGAATAGATCATGAATCATGAATTGAATCATGAATCATGAATCAGAAATGAATCATGGATCATGAATCATGAATTGAATAATGAATCATGAATTGAATCATGAATCATGAATCATGAATCGAATCATGAATCATGAATCATGAATTGAATCATGAATCATGAATCATGAATTGAATCATGAATCATGAATCATGAATCGAATCATGAAACATGAATTGAATCATGAATTGAATCATAAATCATTAATCGAATCATGAATCATGAATTGAATCATGAATTGAATCAAGAATCATGAATCATGAATTGAATCATGAATCATGAAACATGAATCATGAATTGAATCATGAATCATGAATCATGAATTGAATCATGAATCATGATTTTAATCAGGAATTGAATCATGAATTGAATCATGAATCATGAATTGAATCATGAATCATGAATTGAATCATGAATCATGAATCATGAATTGAATCATGAATCATGAATCATAAATCGAATCATGAATTGAATCATGAATCATGAATCATGAATTGAATCATGAATCACGAATCATAAATTGAATCATGAACCATGAATCATGAATTTAATCATGAATCATGAATCATGAATCGAATCATGAATCATGAATCATGAATTGAAACATAAATCATGAATTATGAATCATGAATTGAATCATGAATCATGAATCTTTAATCATGAATCATTAATCATGAATCATGAATTGAATCATGAATCATTAATCGAATCATGAATCATTAATTTAATCATGAATTAAATCATGAATCATAAATTGAATCATGAATTGAATCATGAATCATGAATCATGAATTGAATCATGAATCATGAAACATGGAATGAATCATGAATCATGAATTCAATCATGAATCATGAATTATGAATCATGAATTGAATCATGAATCATGAATTATGAATCATGATTGAATGAATTGAATCATGAATTGAATCATGAATTATAAATTGAATCATGAATTGAATCATGAATTGAATCATGAATTGAATCATGAATCATGAATTGAATCATGAATCATGAATCATGAACTGAATCATGAATCATGAATCATGAATCATGAAATGAATCATGAATCATGAATTGAATCATGAATCATGAATTATGAATCATGAATTGAATCATGAATCATGAATTATGAATCATGAATTGAATCATGAATCATGAATTATGAATCATGAATTGAATCATTAATTGAATCATTAATTGAATCATGAATCATGAATCATGAATTGAATCATGAATCATGAATCACGAATCATAAATTGAATCATGAATCATGAATTTAATCATGAAACATGAATTATGAATTGAATCATGAATCATGAATCGAATCATGAATCATGAATTGAATCATGAATCATGAATCATGTATCGAATCATGAATCATGAATTGAATCATGAATTGAATCATAAATCATAAATCAAATCATGAATCATTAATTGAATCATGAATTAAATTATGAATCACGAATTGAATCATGAATTGAATCATGAATTGAATCATGAATCAAAAATCATGAATCATGATTTGAATATTGAATTGAATCATGAATCATGAATTGAATCATGAATCATGAATCATAAATTGAAAACATGAATCATGAATTGAATAATGAATTGAATCATGAATCATGAATTATCAATTGAATCATGAATCATCAATTAAATCATGAATCATAAATCATAAATCGAATCATGAATCATGAATCGAATCATGAATCATAAATTGAATCATGAATCATTAATCGAATCATGAATCATTAATTGAATCATTAATTGAATCATGAATTGAATCATGAAACATGAATCATGAATCATGAATCATGAATTAAATCATGAATCATGAATCATGAATCATGAATTGAATCATGAAACATGAATTGAATCATAAATCGAATCATGAATTGAATCATGAATCATGAATTGAATCATGAATCATGAATCATGAATTGAATCATAAATCATGAATTATGAATCATGAATTGAATCATGAATCATGAATCATGAATCATGAATCATGAATCATAAATCATGAATTGAATCATGAATCATGAATCGAATCATGAATCATGAATTGAATCATGAATCGAATCATGAATCATGAATCGAATCATGAATTGAATCATAAATCATTAATCAAATCATGAATCATGAATTGAATCATGAATCATAAATCATGAATTGAATAATGAATCATGAATCATGAATTGAATAATGAATCGAATCATGAATCATGAAATAAATCATGAATCATGATTTGAATCATGAATCATGAATTGAATCATGAATTGAATCATGAATCATGAATCAGAAATGAATCATGAGTCATGAATCATGAAATGAATCATGAATCTTGAATCATGAATCATGAATTGAATAATGAATCATGAATTGAATCATGAATTGAATCATAAATCATAAATCAAATCATGAATCATTAATTGAATCATGAATTAAATTATGAATCACGAATTGAATCATGAATTGAATCATGAATTGAATCATGAATCAAAAATCATGAATCATGATTTGAATATTGAATTGAATCATGAATCATGAATTGAATCATGAATCATGAATCATAAATTGAAACATGAATCATGAATTGAATAATGATTGAATCATGAATCATGAATTATCAATTGAATCATGAATCATCAATTATCAAATCATAATCATAACAATCATATCGAATCATGAATCATTGAATCATGAAGAATGAATCGAATCATTGAATCATGAATCATTAATTGAATCATTAATTGAATCATTAATTGAATCATGAATCATGATCATGAATCATGAATCATGAATCATGAATCTGAATCATGAATATGAATCAATCATGAAACATGAATTGAATCATGAATCATGATTTTAATCAGGAATCGAATCATGAATTGAATCATAACTCATGAATTGAATCATAAATCGAATCATGAATTGAATCATGAATCATGAATCATGAATTCTAATCATAAATCATGAATTATGAATCATGAATTGAATCATGATCTCATGAATCATGAATCATGAATCATGAATCATAAATCATGAATTGAATCATGAATCATGAATCGAATCATGAATCATGAATTGAATCATGAATCGAATCATGAATCATGAATCGAATCATGAATTGAATCATAAATCATTAATCAAATCATGAATCATGAATTGAATCATGAATCATAAATCATGAATTGAATAATGAATCATGAATCATGAATTGAATAATGAATCGAATCATGAATCATGAAATAAATCATGAATCATGATTGAATCATGAATCATGAATTGAATCATGAATTGAATCATGAATCATGAATCAGAAATGAATCATGAGTCATGAATCATGAAATGAATCATGAATCTTGAATCATGAATTGAATAATGAATCATGAATCATGAATTGAATCATGAATCATGAATCAGAAATGAATCATGGATCATGAATCATGAATTGAATAATGAATCATGAATTGAATCATGAATCATGAATCGAATCATGAATCATGAATCATGAATTGAATCATGAATCATGAATCATGAATTGAATCATGAATCATGAATCATGAATCGAATCATGAAACATAGAATTGAATCATGAATTGAATCATAAATTATTAATCGAATCATGAATCATGAATTGAATCATGAATTGAATCAAGAATCATGAATCATGAATTGAATCATGAATCATGAAACATGAATCATGAATTGAATCATGAATCATGAATCATGAATTGAATCATGATTTTAATCAGGAATCGAATCATGAATTGAATCATGAATCATGAATTGAATCATGAATCATGAATTGCAATCATGAATCATGAATCATGAATTGAATCATGAATCATGAATCATAAATCGAATCATGAATTGAATCATGAATCATGAATCATGAATTGAATCATGAATCACGAATCATAAATTGAATCATGAACCATGAATCATGAATTTAATCATGAATCATGAATCATGAATCGAATCATGAATCATGAATCATGAATTGAAACATAAATCATGAATTATGAATCATGAATTGAATCATGAATCATGAATCTTTAATCATGAATCATTAATCATGAATCATGAATTGAATCATGAATCATTAATCGAATCATGAATCATTAATTTAATCATGAATTAAATCATGAATCATAAATTGAATCATGAATTGAATCATGAATCATGAATCATGAATTGAATCATGAATCATGAAACATGGAATGAATCATGAATCATGAATTCAATCATGAATCATGAATTATGAATCATGAATTGAATCATGAATCATGAATTATGAATCATGAATTGAATCATAAATTGAATCATGAATTTATAAATTGAATCATGAATTGAATCATGAATTGAATCATGAATCATGAATTGAATCATGAATCATGAATCATGAACTGAATCATGAATCATGAATCATGAATCATGAATCATGAAATGAATCATGAATCATGAATTGAATCATGAATCATGAATTATGAATCATGAATTGAATCATGAATCATGAATTATGAATCATGAATTGAATCATGAATCATGAATTATGAATCATGAATTGAATCATTAATTGAATCATTAATTGAATCATGAATCATGAATCATGAATTGAATCATGAATCATGAATCACGAATCATAAATTGAATCATGAATCATGAATTTAATCATGAAACATGAATTATGAATTGAATCATGAATCATGAATCGAATCATGAATCATGAATTGAATCATGAATCATGTATCGAATCATGAATCATGAATTGAATCATGAATTGAATCATAAATCATAAATTAAATCATGAATCATTAATTGAATCATGAATTAAATTATGAATCACGAATTGAATCATGAATTGAATCATGAATTGAATCATGAATCAAAAATCATGAATCATGATTTGAATATTGAATTGAATCATGAATCATGAATTGAATCATGAATCATGAATCATAAATTGAAACATGAATCATGAATCATGAATTGAATAATGAATTGAATCATGAGTCATGAATTATCAATTGAATCATGAATCATCAATTAAATCATGAATCATAAATCATAAATCGAATCATGAATCATGAATCGAATCATGAATCATAAATTGAATCATGAATCATTAATCGAATCATGAATCATTAATTGAATCATTAATTGAATCATGAATTGAATCATGAAACATGAATCATGAATCATGAATCATGAATTAAATCATGAATCATGAATCATGAATCATGAATTGAATCATGAAACATGAATTGAATCATGAATCATGATTTTAATCAGGAATCGAATCATGAATTGAATCATAAATCATGAATTGAATCATAAATCGAATCATGAATTGAATCATGAATCATGAATTGAATCATGAATCATGAATCATGAATTGAATCATAAATCATGAATTATGAATCATGAATTGAATCATGAATCATGAATCATGAATCATGAATCATGAATCATAAATCATGAATTGAATCATGAATCATGAATCGAATCATGAATCATGAATTGAATCATGAATCGAATCATGAATCATGAATCGAATCATGAATTGAATCATAAATCATTAATCAAATCATGAATCATGAATTGAATCATGAATTAAATTATGAATCACAAATTGAATCATTAATTGAATCATGAAACATGAATTGAATCATAAATCATGAATTGCATCATAAATCATGATTTTAATCAAGAATCGAATCATGAATTGAATCATAAATCATGAATTGAATCATGAATCATAAATCGAATCATGAATTGAATCATAAATCATGAATTGAATCATGAATCTTAAATCGAATCATGAATTGAATCATAAATCATGATATGAATCATGAATCATAAATCGAATCATGAATTGAATCATGAATCATGAATCATGAATTGAATTATGAATCACGAATCATAAATTGAATCATGAATCATAAATCATGAATTGAATCATGAATCACGAATCATAAATTTAATCATGAATCATGAATCATGAATTGAATCATAAATCATTAATTGAATCATGAATCATGAGTTATTAATCATGAATTGAATCATGAATCATGAATCATGAATCGAATCATGAATTGAATCATGAATCATGAATCATGAATCATGAATCATAAATCATGAATTGAATCATGAATCATGAATTGAATCATGAATCATGAATTGAAGCATGAATCATGAATTGAAGCATGAATCATGAATCATGAATCATGAATCATAAATCATGAATTGAATCATGATTTATGAATTGAATCATGAATCATAAAATGAATCATGAATTGAATCATGAAACAAATTATGAATCCTGAATTGAAGCATGAATCATGAATTGAATCATGAATCATGAAACGAATCATGAATCATAAATCAAGAATTGAATCATGAATTGAATCATAAATCATTAATCGAATCATGAATCATGAATTGAATCATGAATTGAATCATGAATCATGAATTGAATCATGAATCATGAATTATGTATCGTGAATTGAATCATGAATCATGAATTGAATCATAAATCATGAATTGAATAATGAATCATTAATCATGAATCATGAATTGAATCATGAATTGAATCATGAATCATGAATCATAAATTAAATCATGAATCATGAATCATGAATTGAATTATGAATTGAATCATGAATCATGAATCATCAATTGAATCATGAATCATGAATCATGAATTAAATCATGAATCATAAATCATAAATCAAATCATGAATCATGAATTGAATCATGAATCATGAATCATGAATTGAATCATGAATCATGAATCATGAAATGAATCATGAATCATGAATTTAATCATGAATCATGAATTGAATCATGAATCATGAAATGAATCATGAATCATGAATCGAATCATGAATCATGAATTGAATCATGAATCGAATCATGAATCATGAATCGAATCATGAATTGAATCATAAATCATTAATCAAATCATGAATCATGAATTGAATCATGAATTAAATTATGAATCACAAATTGAATCATTAATTGAATCATGAAACATGAATTGAATCATAAATCATGAATTGCATCATAAATCATGATTTTAATCAAGAATCGAATCATGAATTGAATCATAAATCATGAATTGAATCATGAATCATAAATCGAATCATGAATTGAATCATAAATCATGAATTGAATCATGAATCTTAAATCGAATCATGAATTGAATCATAAATCATGATATGAATCATGAATCATAAATCGAATCATGAATTGAATCATGAATCATGAATCATGAATTGAATTATGAATCACGAATCATAAATTGAATCATGAATCATAAATCATGAATTGAATCATGAATCACGAATCATAAATTTAATCATGAATCATGAATCATGAATTGAATCATAAATCATTAATTGAATCATGAATCATGAGTTATTAATCATGAATTGAATCATGAATTATGAATCATGAATCGAATCATGAATTGAATCATGAATCATGAATCATGAATCATAAATCATGAATTGAATCATGAATCATGAATTGAATCATGAATCATGAATTGAAGCATGAATCATGAATTGAAGCATGAATCATGAATCATGAATCATGAATCATAAATCATGAATTGAATCATGATTTATGAATTGAATCATGAATCATAAAATGAATCATGAATTGAATCATGAAACAAATTATGAATCCTGAATTGAAGCATGAATCATGAATTGAATCATGAATCATGAAACGAATCATGAATCATAAATCAAGAATTGAATCATGAATTGAATCATAAATCATTAATCGAATCATGAATCATGAATTGAATCATGAATTGAATCATGAATCATGAATTGAATCATGAATCATGAATTATGTATCGTGAATTGAATCATGAATCATGAATTGAATCATAAATCATGAATTGAATAATGAATCATTAATCATGAATCATGAATTGAATCATGAATTGAATCATGAATCATGAATCATGAATTGAATCATGAATCATGAATCATAAATTAAATCATGAATCATGAATCATGAATTGAATTATGAATTGAATCATGAATCATGAATCATCAATTGAATCATGAATCATGAATCATGAATTAAATCATGAATCATAAATCATAAATCAAATCATGAATCATGAATTGAATCATGAATCATGAATCATGAATTGAATCATGAATCATGAATCATGAAATGAATCATGAATCATGAATTTAATCATGAATCATGAATTGAATCATGAATCATGATTTTAATCATGAATCATGATTTTAATCAGGAATCATGAATCATAAATCGAATCATGAATTGAATCATGAATCATGAATCATGAATTGAATCATGAATCATGAATCATGAATTGAATCATGAATCATGAATCATAAATCGAATCTTGAATTGAATCATGAATCATGAATCATGAATTGAATCATGAATCACGAATCATAAATTGAATCATGAACCATGAATCATGAATTTAATCATGAATCATGAATCATGAATCGAATCATGAATCATGAATCATGAATTGAAACATAAATCATGAATTATGAATCATGAATTGAATCATGAATCATGAATCTTTAATCATGAATCATTAATCATGAATCATGAATTGAATCATGAATTGAATCTTGAATCATTAATCGAATCATGAATCATTAATTGAATCATGAATTGAATCATGAATCATAAATTGAATCATGAATTGAATCATGAATCATGAATCATGAATTGAATCATGAATCATGAAACATGGAATGAATCATAAATCATGAATTGAATCATGAATCATGAATTATGAATCATGAATTGAATCATGAATCATGAATTGAATCATGAATTGAATCATGAATCATTAATCGAATCATGAATCATTAATTGAATCATGAATTGAATCATGAATCATAAATTGAATCATGAATTGAATCATGAATCATGAATCATGAATTGAATCATGAATCATGAAACATGGAATGAATCATAAATCATGAATTGAATCATGAATCATGAATTATGAATCATGAATTGAATCATGAATCATGAATTATGAATCATGAATTGAATCATGAATTGAATCATGAATCATTAATTGAATCATGAATTGAATCATGAATCATAAATTGAATCATGAAATGAATCATGAATCATGAATTGAATCATGAATCATGAATTATGAATCATGAATTGAATCATAATTCATGAATTATGAATCATGAATTGAATCATTAATTGAATCATGAATTAAATCATGAATTATGAATCATGAATTGAATCATGAATCATGATTTGAATCATGAATAATAAATCATGAATCATGAATTGAATCATGAATTGAATCATGAATCATGAATTGAATCATGAATCATGAATCATAAATTAAAACATGAATCATGAATCATGAATTGAATAATGAATTGAATCATGAATCATGAATCATCAATTGAATCATGAATCATGAATTAAATCATGAACCTTAAATCATAAATCGAATCATGAATCATGAATCGAATCATGAATCATGAATCATGAATCATGAATCGAATCATGAATCATTAATTGAATCATGAATTGAATCATGAATTGAATCATGAATTGAATCATGAATCATGAATCATGAATTGAATAATGAATCATGAATCATGAATCATGAATTGAATAAAGAATCATGAATCATGAATCATGAATTAAATCATGAATCATGAATCATGAATCATGAATCATGTATCATGAATTGAATCATGAATCATGAATCATGAATTGAATCATGAATCATGAATCATGAATTGAATCATGAATCATGAATTAAATCATGAATCATGAATCATGAATTGAATAATGAATCATGTATCATGAATTGAATAATGAATCATGAATCATGAATTGAATCATGAATTGAATCTTGAACCATGAATCATGAATTGAATCATGAATCATAAATCATAAATTGAATCATGAATCATGAATCATGAATTGAATCATGAATCATAAATCATGAATTGAATAATGAATCATGAATCATGAATTGAATAATGAATCGAATCATGAATCATGAAATAAATCATGAATCATGATTTGAATCATGAATCATGAATTGAATCATGAATTGAATCATGAATCATGAATCAGAAATGAATCACGAGTCATGAATCATGAAATGAATCATGAATCTTGAATCATGAATCATGAATTGAATAATGAATCATGAATCATGAATTGAATCATGAATCATGAATCAGAAATGAATCATGGATCATGAATCATGAATTGAATCATGAATCATGAATTGAATCATGAATCATGAATCGAATCATGAATCATGAATCATGAATTGAATCATGAATCATAAATCATGAATTGAATCATGAATCATGAATCATGAATCGAATCATGAAACATGAATTGAATCATGAATTGAATCATAAATCATTAATCGAATCATGAATCATGAATTGAATCATGAATTGAATCAAGAATCATGAATCATGAATTGAATCATGAATCATGAAACATGAATCATGAATTGAATCATGAATCATGAATCATGAATTGAATCATGAATCATGATTTTAATCAGGAATCGAATCATGAATTGAATCATGAATCATGAATTGAATCATGAATCATGAATCATGAATTGAATCATGAATCATGAATCATAAATCGAATCATGAATTGAATCATGAATCATGAATCATGAATTGAATCATGAATCACGAATCATAAATTGAATCATGAACCATGAATCATGAATTTAATCATGAATCATGAATCATGAATCGAATCATGAATCATGAATCATGAATTGAAACATAAATCATGAATTATGAATCATGAATTGAATCATGAATCATGAATCTTTAATCATGAATCATTAATCATGAATCATGAATTGAATCATGAATCATTAATCGAATCATGAATCATTAATTTAATCATGAATTAAATCATGAATCATAAATTGAATCATGAATTGAATCATGAATCATGAATCATGAATTGAATCATGAATCATGAAAAATGGAATGAATCATGAATCATGAATTCAATCATGAATCATGAATCATGAATTGAATCATGAATCATGAATTATGAATCATGAATTGAATCATGAATTGAATCATGAATTGAATCATGAATTGAATCATGAATCATGAATTGAATCATGAATCATGAATCATGAACTGAATCATGAATCATGAATCATGAATCATGAATCATGAAATGAATCATGAATCATGAATTGAATCATGAATCATGAATTATGAATCATGAATTGAATCATGAATCATGAATTATGAATCATGAATTGAATCATGAATCATGAATTATGAATCATGAATTGAATCATTAATTGAATCATTAATTGAATCATGAATCATGAATCATGATTGAATCATGAATCATGAATCACGAATCATAAATTGAATCATGAATCATGAATTTAATCATGAAACATGAATTATGAATTGAATCATGAATCATGAATCGAATCATGAATCATGAATTGAATCATGAATCATGAATCATGTATCGAATCATGAATCATGAATTGAATCATGAATTGAATCATAAATCATAAATCAAATCATGAATCATTAATTGAATCATGAATTAAATTATGAATCACGAATTGAATCATGAATTGAATCATGAATTGAATCATGAATCAAAAATCATGAATCATGATTTGAATATTGAATTGAATCATGAATCATGAATTGAATCATGAATCATGAATCATAAATTGAAACATGAATCATGAATCATGAATTGAATAATGAATTGAATCATGAATCATGAATTATCAATTGAATCATGAATCATCAATTAAATCATGAATCATAAATCATAAATCGAATCATGAATCATGAATCGAATCATGAATCATAAATTGAATCATGAATCATTAATCGAATCATGAATCATTAATTGAATCATTAATTGAATCATGAATTGAATCATGAAACATGAATCATGAATCATGAATCATGAATTAAATCATGAATCATGAATCATGAATCATGAATTGAATCATGAAACATGAATTGAATCATGAATCATGATTTTAATCAGGAATCGAATCATGAATTGAATCATAAATCATGAATTGAATCATAAATCGAATCATGAATTGAATCATGAATCATGAATTGAATCATGAATCATGAATCATGAATTGAATCATAAATCATGAATTATGAATCATGAATTGAATCATGAATCATGAATCATGAATCATAAATCATGAATTGAATCATGAATCATGAATCGAATCATGAATCATGAATTGAATCATGAATCGAATCATGAATCATGAATCAAATCATGAATTGAATCATAAATCATTAATCAAATCATGAATCATGAATTGAATCATGAATTAAATTATGAATCACAAATTGAATCATTAATTGAATCATGAAACATGAATTGAATCATAAATCATGAATTGCATCATAAATCATGATTTTAATCAAGAATCGAATCATGAATTGAATCATAAATCATGAATTGAATCATAAATCATAAATCGAATCATGAATTGAATCATAAATCATGAATTGAATCATGAATCATAAATCGAATCATGAATTGAATCATGAATCATGAATCATGAATTGAATCATGAATCACGAATCATAAATTGAATCATGAATCATAAATCATGAATTGAATCATGAATCACGAATCATAAATTTAATCATGAATCATGAATCATGAATCATGAATTGAATCATAAATCATTAATTGAATCATGAATCATGAGTTATTAATCATGAATTGAATCATGAATCATGAATCATGAATCGAATCATGAATTGAATCATGAATCATGAATCATGAATCATGAATCATAAATCATGAATTGAATCATGAATCATGAATTGAATCATGAATCATGAATTGAAGCATGAATCATGAATTGAAGCATGAATCATGAATCATGAATCATGAATCATAAATCATGAATTGAATCATGATTTATGAATTGAATCATGAATCATAAAATGAATCATGAATTGAATCATGAAACAAATTATGAATCCTGAATTGAAGCATGAATCATGAATCATGAATTGAATCATGAATCATGAAACGAATCATGAATCATAAATCAAGAATTGAATCATGAATTGAATCATAAATCATTATCGAATCATGAATCATGAATTGAATCATGAATTGAATCATGAATCATGAATTGAATCATGAATCATGAATTATGTATCGTGAATTGAATCATGAATCATGAATTGAATCATAAATCATGAATTGAATCATGAATCATGAATCATGAATTGAATCATGAATCATGAATCATAAATTAAATCATGAATCATGAATCATGAATTGAATTATGAATTGAATCATGAATCATGAATCATCAATTGAATCATGAATCATGAATCATGAATTAAATCATGAATCATAAATCATAAATCAAATCATGAATCATGAATTGAATCATGAATCATGAATCATGAATTGAATCATGAATCATGAAATGAATCATGAATCATGAATTTAATCATGAATCATGAATTGAATCATGAATCATGATTTTAATCATGAATCATGATTTTAATCAGGAATCATGAATCATAAATCGAATCATGAATTGAATCATGAATCATGAATCATGAATTGAATCATGAATCATGAATCATGAATTGAATCATGAATCATGAATCATAAATCGAATCTTGAATTGAATCATGAATCATGAATCATGAATTGAATCATGAATCACGAATCATAAATTGAATCATGAACCATGAATCATGAATTTAATCATGAATCATGAATCATGAATCGAATCATGAATCATGAATCATGAATTGAAACATAAATCATGAATTATGAATCATGAATTGAATCATGAATCATGAATCTTTAATCATGAATCATTAATCATGAATCATGAATTGAATCATGAATTGAATCTTGAATCATTAATCGAATCATGAATCATTAATTGAATCATGAATTGAATCATGAATCATAAATTGAATCATGAATTGAATCATGAATCATGAATCATGAATTGAATCATGAATCATGAAACATGGAATGAATCATAAATCATGAATTGAATCATGAATCATGAATTATGAATCATGAATTGAATCATGAATCATGAATTGAATCATGAATTGAATCATGAATCATTAATCGAATCATGAATCATTAATTGAATCATGAATTGAATCATGAATCATAAATTGAATCATGAATTGAATCATGAATCATGAATCATGAATTGAATCATGAATCATGAAACATGGAATGAATCATAAATCATGAATTGAATCATGAATCATGAATTATGAATCATGAATTGAATCATGAATCATGAATTATGAATCATGAATTGAATCATGAATTGAATCATGAATCATTAATTGAATCATGAATTGAATCATGAATCATAAATTGAATCATGAAATGAATCATGAATCATGAATTGAATCATGAATCATGAATTATGAATCATGAATTGAATCATAATTCATGAATTATGAATCATGAATTGAATCATTAATTGAATCATGAATTGAATCATGAATCATGAATCATGAATTGAATCATGAATCATGAATCACGAATCATAAATTCAATCATGAATCATGAATTTAATCATGAAACATGAATTATGAATTGAATCATGAATCATGTATCGAATCATGAATCATGAATTGAATCATGAATCATGAATCATGTATCGAATCATGAATCATGAATTGAATCATAATTTGAATCATAAATCATAAATCAAATCATGAATCATGAATTGAATCATGAATTAAATTATGAATCACGAATTGAATCATGAATTGAATAATGAATTGAATCATGAATCATGAATTATCAATTGAATCATGAATCATCAATTATATCATGAATCATAAATCATAAATCGAATCATGAATCATGAATCGAATCATGAATCATAAATTGAATCATGAATCATTAATCGAATCATGAATCATTAATTGAATCATTAATTGAATCATGAATTAAATCATGAAACATGAATCATGAATCATGAATTGAATCATGAAACATGAATTGAATCATGAATCATGATTTTAATCAGGAATTGAATCATGAATCATGAATTGAATCATGAAACATGAATTGAATCATGAATCATGATTTTAATCAGGAATTGAATCATGAATTGAATCATAAATCATGAATTGAATCATAAATCATAAATCGAATCATGAATTGAATCATGAATCATGAATTGAATCATGAATCATGAATCATGAATTGAATCATAAATCATGAATTATGAATCATGAATTGAATCATGAATCATGAATCATGAATCATGAATCATAAATCATGAATTGAATCATGAATCATGAATCAAATCATGAATCATGAATTGAATCATGAATCATGAAACATGGAATGAATCATGAATCATGAATTGAATCATGAATCATGAATTATGAATCATGAATTGAATCATGAATCATGATAATTGAATCATGAATTGAATCATGAATTGAATCTTGAATCATTAATTGAATCATGAATTGAATCATGAATCATAAATTGAATCATGAATTGAATCATGAATTGAATCATGAATTGAATCATGAATCATGAATCATGAATTGAATCATGAATCATGAATCATGAATTGAATCATGAATCATGAATCATGAATTGAATCATGAATCATGAATCATGAATCATGAAATGAATCATGAATCATGAATTGAATCATGAATCATGAATTATGAATCATGAATTGAATCATGAATCACAAATTATGAATCATGAATTGAATCATTAATTGAATCATGAATTGAATCATGAATCATGAATCATGAATTGAATCATGAATCATGAATCACAAATCATAAATTGAATCATGAATCATGAATTTAATCATGAAACATGAATTATGAATTGAATCATGAATCATGAATCGAATCATTAATCATGAATTGAATCATGAATCATGAATCCTATATCGAATCATGAATCATGAATTGAATCATAAATCATAAATCAAATCATGAATCATGAATTGAATCATGAATTAAATTATGAATCACGAATTGAATCATGAATTGAATCATGAATTGAATCATGAATCATAAATCATGAATCATGATTTGAATAGTGAATTGAATCATGAATCATGAATTGAATCATGAATCATGAATCATAAATTGAAACATGAATCATGAATCATGAATTGAATAATGAATTGAATCATGAATCATGAATTATCAATTGAATCATGAATCATCAATTAAATCATGAATCATAAATCATAAATCGAATCATGAATCATGAATCGAATCATGAATCATAAATTGAATCATGAATCATTAATTGAATCATGAATCATTAATTGAATCATTAATTGAATCATGAATTGAATCATGAAACATGAATCATGAATCATGAATCATGAATTAAATCATGAATCATGAATCATGAATCATGAATTGAATCATGAAACATGAATTGAATCATGAATCATGATTTTAATCAGGAATCGAATCATTAAATTGAATCATAAATCATGAATTGAATCATAAATCATAAATCGAATCATGAATTGAATCATGAATCATGAATTGAATCATGAATCATGAATCATGAATTGAATCATAAATCATGAATTATGAATCATGAAATGAATCATGAATCATGAATCAAATCATGAATCATGAATTGAATCATGAATTAAATTATGAATCACAAATTGAATTATTAATTGAATCATGAAACATGAATCATGAATCATGAATCATGAAATAAATCATGAATCATGAATCATGAAACATGAATTGAATCATGAATCATGAATTGCATCATAAATTATGATTTTAATCAGGAATCGAATCATGAATTGAATCATAAATCATGAATTGAATCATGAATCATAAATCGAATCATGAATTGAATCATAAATCATGATATGAATCATGAATCATAAATCGAATCATGAATTGAATCATGAATCATGAATCATGAATCACGAATCATAAATTGAATCATGAATCATAAATCATGAATTGAATCATGAATCACGAATCATAAATTTAATCATGAATCATGAATCATGAATTGAATCATAAATCATTAATTGAATCATGAATCATGAATCATGAATCATGAATTGAATCATGAATCATGAATCATGAATCGAATCATAAATTGAATCATGAATCATGAATCATGAATCATAAATCATGAATTGAATCATGAATCATGAATTGAATCATGAATCATGAATTGAAGCATGAATAATGAATTGAAGCATGAATCATGAATCATGAATCATGAATCATAAATCATGAATTGAATCATGAATCATAAATTGAATCATGAATTGAATCATGAATTGAATCATGAATTGAATCATGAATCATGAATCATGAATTGAATCATGAATCATGAATCATGAATTGAATAATGAATCATGAATCATGAATCATGAATCATGAAATGAATCATGAATAATGAATTGAATCATGAATCATGAATTATGAATCATGAATTGAATCATGAATCATGAATTATGAATCATGAATTGAATCATGAATTGAATCATGAATTGAATCATGAATCATGAATTGAATCATGAATCATGAATCACGAATCATAAATTGAATCATGAATCATGAATTTAATCATGAAACATGAATTATGAATTGAATCTTGAATCATGAATCGAATCATGAATCATGAATTGAATCATGAATCATGAATCATGTATCGAATCATTAATCATGAATTGAATCATGAATTGAATCATAAATCATAAATCAAATCATGAATCACGAATTGAATCATGAATTGAATCATGAATTGAATCATGAATCATAAATCATGAATCATGATTTGAATATTGAATTGAATCATGAATCATGAATTGAATCATGAATCATGAATCATAAATTGAAACATGAATCATGAATCATGAATTGAATAATGCATTGAATCATGAACCATGAATTATCAATTGAATCATGAATCATCAATTAAATCATGAATCATAAATCATAAATCGAATCATGAATCATGAATGGAATCATGAATCATAAATTGAATCATGAATCATTAATCGAATCATGAATCATTAATTGAATCATTAATTGAATCATGAATTGAATCATGAAACATGAATCATGAATCATGAATCATGAATTAAATCATGAATCATGAATCATGAATCATGAATTGAATCATGAAACATGAATTGAATCATGAATCATGATTTTAATCAGGAATCGAATCATGAATTGAATCATAAATCATGAATTGAATCATAAATCATAAATCGAATCATGAATTGAATCATGAATCATGAATTGAATCATGAATCATGAATCATGAATTGAATCATAAATCATGAATTATGAATCATGAATTGAATCATTAATCATGAATCATGAATCATGAATCATGAATCATAAATCATGAATTGAATCATGAATCATGAATCGAATCATGAATCATGAATTGAATCATGAATCGAATCATGAATCATGAATTGAATCATGAATTGAATCATAAATCAGTAATCAAATCATGAATCATGAATTGAATCATGAATTAAATTATGAATCACAAATTGAATCATTAATTGAATCATGAAACATGAATCATGAATCATGAATTAAATCATGAATCATGAATCATGAAACATGAATTGAATCATGAATCATGAATTGCATCATAAATTATGATTTTAATCAGGAATCGAATCATGAATTGAATCATAAATCATGAATTGAATCATGAATCATAAATCGAATCATGAATTGAATCATAAATCATGATATGAATCATGAATCATAAATCGAATCATGAATTGAATCATGAATCATGAATCACGAATCATAAATTGAATCATGAATCATAAATCATGAATTGAATCATGAATCACGAATCATAAATTTAATCATGAATCATGAATCATGAATTGAATCATAAATCATTAATTGAATCATGAATCATGAATCATGAATCATGAATTGAATCATGAATCATGAATCATGAATCGAATCATAAATTGAATCATGAATCATGAATCATGAATCATGAATCATAAATCATGAATTGAATCATGAATCATGAATTGAATCATGAATCATGAATTGAAGCATGAATCATGAATTGAAGCATGAATCATGAATCATGAATCATGAATCATAAATCATGAATTGAATCATGAATCATAAATTGAATCATGAATTGAATCATGAATTGAATCATGAATTGAATCATGAATCATGAATCATGAATTGAATCATGAATCATGAATCATGAATTGAATCATGAATCATGAATCATGAATCATGAATCATGAAATGAATCATGAATAATGAATTGAATCATGAATCATGAATTATGAATCATGAATTGAATCATGAATCATGAATTATGAATCATGAATTGAATCATGAATTGAATCATTAATTGAATCATGAATCATGAATCATGAATTGAATCATGAATCATGAATCACGAATCATAAATTGAATCATGAATCATGAATTTAATCATGAAACATGAATTATGAATTGAATCATGAATCATGAATCGAATCATGAATCATGAATTGAATCATGAATCATGAATCATGTATCGAATCATTAATCATGAATCGAATCATGAATTGAATCATAAATCATGATATGAATCATGAATCATAAATCGAATCATGAATTGAATCATGAATCATGAATCATGAATTGAATCATGAATCACGAATCATAAATTGAATCATGAATCATAAATCATGAATTGAATCATGAATCACGAATCATAAATTTAATCATGAATCATGAATCATGAATCATGAATTGAATCATGAATCATGAATCATGAATCATGAATCATAAATCATGAATTGAATCATGAATCATGAATTGAATCATGAATCATGAATTGAAGCATGAATCATGAATTGAAGCATGAATCATGAATCATGAATCATGAATCATAAATCATGAATTGAATCATGAATCATGAATTTAATCATGAATCATAAAATGAATCATGAATCATGAATCATGAATTGAATCATGAAACAAATCATGAATCATGAATTGAAGCATGAATCATGAATCATGAATTGAATCATGAATCATGAAACGAATCATGAATCATAAATCAAGAATTGAATCATGAATTGAATCATAAATCATTAATCGAATCATGAATCATGAATTAAATCATGAATTGAATCATGAATCATGAATTGAATCATGAATCATGAATTATGTATCGTGAATTGAATCATGAATCATGAATTGAATCATAAATCATGAATTGAATCATGAATCATTAATCATGAATCATGAATTGAATCATAAATCATGAATTGAATCATGAATCATTAATCATGAATCATGAATTGAATCATGAATCATGAATTGAATCATGAATCATGAATCATAAATTAAATCATGAATCATGAATCATGAATTGAATCATGAATCATGAATCATCAATTGAATCATGAATCATGAATAATGAATTAAATCATGAATCATAAATCATAAATCAAATCATGAATCATGAATCGAATCATGAATCATGAATCATGAATTGAATCATGAATCATGAATCATGAATCATGAATCATGAAATGAATCATGAATCATGAATTTAATCATGAATCATGAATTGAATCATGAATCATGATTTTAATCATGAATCATGATTTTAATCAGGAATCATGAATCATAAATCGAATCATGAATTGAATCATGAATCATGAATCATGAATTGAATCATGAATCATGAATCATGAATTGAATCATGAATCATGAATCATAAATCGAATCATGAATTGAATCATGAATCATGAATCATGAATTGAATCATGAATCACGAATCATAAATTGAATCATGAACCATGAATCATGAATTTAATTATGAATCATGAATCATAATTCGAATCATGAATCATGAATCATGAATTGAAACATAAATCATGAATTATGAATCATGAATTGAATCATGAATCATGAATCTTTAATCATGAATCATTAATCATGAATCATGAATTGAATCATGAATTGAATCATGAATCATTAATCGAATCATGAGTCATTAATTGAATCATGAATTGAATCATGAATCATAAATTGAATCATGAATTGAATCATGAATCATGAATTATGAATCATGAATTGAATCATGAATCATGAATTATGAATCATGAATTGAATCATGAATTGAATCATGAATCATTAATTGAATCATGAATTGAATCATGAATCATAAATTGAATCATGAATTGAATCATGAATTGAATCATGAATTGAATCATGAATCATGAATCATGAATTGAATCATGAATCATGAATCATGAATTGAATCATGAATCATGAATCATGAATCATGAATCATGAATCATGAAATGAATCATGAATCATGAATTGAATCATGAATCATGAATTATGAATCATGAATTGAATCATAATTCATGAATTATGAATCATGAATTGAATCATTAATTGAATCATGAATTGAATCATGAATCATGAATCATAAATTGAATCATGAATCATGAATTTAATCATGAAACATGAATTATGAATTGAATCATGAATCATGAATCGAATCATGAATCATGATTTGAATCATGAATCATGAATCATGTATCGAATCATGAATCATGAATTGAATCATAATTTGAATCATAAATCATAAATCAAATCATGAATCATGAATTGAATCATGAATTAAATTATGAATCACGAATTAAATCATGAATTGAATCATGAATTGAATCATGAATCATAAATCATGAATCATGATTTGAATAGTGAATTGAATCATGAATCATGAATTGAATCATGAATCATGAATCATAAATTAAAACATGAATCATGAATCATGAATTGAATAATGAATTGAATCATGAATCATGAATTATCAATTGAATCATGAATCATCAATTAAATCATGAATCATAAATCATAAATCGAATCATGAATCATGAATCGAATCATGAATCATAAATTGAATCATGAATCATTAATCGAATCATGAATCATTAATTGAATCATTAATTGAATCATGAATTGAATCATGAAACATGAATCATGAATCATGAATCATGAATTAAATCATGAATCATGAATCATGAATTGAATCATGAAACATGAATTGAATCATGAATCATGATTTTAATCAGGAATCGAATCATGAATTGAATCATAAATCATGAATTGAATCATAAATCATAAATCGAATCATGAATTGAATCATGAATCATGAATTGAATCATGAATCATGAATCATGAATTGAATCATAAATCATGAATTATGAATCATGAATTGAATCATGAATCATGAATCATGAATCATAAATCATGAATTGAATCATGAATCATGAATCAAATCATGAATCATGAATTGAATCATGAATCATGAAACATGGAATGAATCATGAATCATGAATTGAATCATGAATCATGAATTATGAATCATGAATTAAATCATGAATCATGAATTATGAATCATGAATTGAATCATGAATTGAATCATGAATCATTAATTGAATCATGAATTGAATCATGAATCATAAATTGAATCATGAATTGAATCATGAATTGAATCATGAATTGAATCATGAATCATGAATCATGAATTGAATCATGAATCATGAATCATGAATTGAATCATGAATCATGAATCATGAATCATGAATCATGAAATGAATCATGAATCATGAATTGAATCATGAATCATGAATTATGAATCATGAATTGAATCATGAATCATGAATTATGAATCATGAATTGAATCATTAATTGAATCATGAATTGAATCATGAATCATGAATCATGAATTGAATCATGAATCATGAATCACGAATCATAAATTGAATCATGAATCATGAATTTAATCATGAAACATGAATTATGAATTGAATCATGAATCATGAATCGAATCATGAATCATGAATTGAATCATGAATCATGAATCATGTATCGAATCATGAATCATGAATTGAATCATGAATTGAATCATAAATCATAAATCAAATCATGAATCATGAATTGAATCATGAATTAAATTATGAATCACGAATTGAATCATGAATTGAATCATGAATTGAATCATGAATTGAATCATGAATTGAATCATGAATCATAAATCATGAATCATGATTTGAATAGTGAATTGAATCATGAATCATGAATTGAATCATGAATCATGAATCATAAATTGAAACATGAATCATGAATCATGAATTGAATAATGAATTGAATCATGAATCATGAATTATCAATTGAATCATGAATCATCAATTAAATCATGAATCATAAATCATAAATCGAATCATGAATCATGAATCGAATCATGAATCATAAATTGAATCATGAATCATTAATCGAATCATGAATCATTAATTGAATCATTAATTGAATCATTAATTGAATCATGAATTGAATCATGAAACATGAATCATGAATCATGAATCATGAATTAAATCATGAATCATGAATCATGAATCATGAATCATGAATTGAATCATGAAACATGAATTGAATCATGAATCATGATTTTAATCAGGAATCGAATCATGAATTGAATCATAAATCATGAATTGAATCATAAATCATAAATCGAATCATGAATTGAATCATGAATCATGAATTGAATCATGAATCATGAATCATGAATTGAATCATGAATCATGAATCATGAATTGAATCATGAATCATGAATCGAATCATGAATCATGAATTGAATCATGAATTGAATCATGAATCATGAATTAAATTATGAATCACAAATTGAATCATTAATTGAATCATGAAACATGAATCATGAATCATGAATCATGAATTAAATCATGATTCATGAATCATGAAACATGAATTGAATCATGAATCATGAATTGCATCATAAATCATGATTTTAATCAGGAATCGAATCATGAATTGAATCATACATCATGAATTGAATCATGAATCATAAATCGAATCATGAATTGAATCATAAATCATGATATGAATCATGAATCATAAATCGAATCATGAATTGAATCATAAATCATGAATCATGAATTGAATCATGAATCACGAAACATAAATTGAATCATGAATCATAAATCATGAATTGAATCATGAATCAGGAATCATAAATTTAATCATGAATCATGAATCATGAATCATGAATTGAATCATAAATCATTAATTTAATCATGAATCATGAATCATGAATCATGAATTGAATCATAAATCATTAATTGAATCATGAATCATGAGTTATTAATCATGAATTGAATCATGAATCATGAATCATGAATCGAATCATGAATTGAATCATGAATCATGAATCATGAATCATGAATCATAAATCATGAATTGAATCATGAATCATGAATTGAATCATGAATCATGAATTGAAGCATGAATCATGAATTGAAGCATGAATCATGAATTGAATCATGAATCATAAAATGAATCATGAATCATGAATCATGAATTGAATCATGAAACAAATCATGAATCATGAATTGAAGCATGAATCATGAATCATGAATTGAATCATGAATCATGAAACGAATCATGAATCATAAATCAAGAATTGAATCATGAATTGAATCATAAATCATTAATCGAATCATGAATCATGAATTGAATCATGAATTGAATCATGAATCATGAATTGAATCATTAATCATGAATTATGTATCGTGAATTGAATCATGAATCATGAATTGAATCATGAATCATTAATCATGAATCATGAATTGAATCATGAATTGAATCATGAATCATGAATTGAATCATGAATCATGAATCATAAATTAAATCATGAATCATGAATCATGAATTGAATCATGAATTGAATCATGAATCATGAATCATCAATTGAATCATGAATCATGAATCATGAATTAAATCATGAATCATAAATCATAAATCAAATTATGAATCATGAATCGAATCATGAATCATGAATCATCAATTGAATCATGAATCATGAATCATGAATCATGAATCATGAAATGAATCATGAATCATGAATTTAATCATGAATCATGAATTGAATCATGAATCATGATTTTAATCAGGAATCATGATTTTAATCAGGAATCATGAATCATGAATCATGAATTGAATCATGAATCATGAATCATGAATTGAATCATGAATCATGAATCATGAATTGAATCATGAATCATGAATCATAAATCGAATCATGAATTGAATCATGAATCATGAATTGAATCATGAATCACGAATCATAAATTGAATCATGAACCATGAATCATGAATTTAATCATGAATCATGAATCATGAATCGAATCATGAATCATGAATCATGAATTGAAACATAAATCATGAATTATGAATCATGAATTGAATCATGAATCATGAATCTTTAATCATGAATCATTAATCATGAATCATGAATTGAATCATGAATTGAATCATGAATCATTAATCGAATCATGAATCATTAATTAAATCATGAATTGAATCATGAATCATAAATTGAATCATGAATTGAATCATGAATCATGAATCATGAATTGAATCATGAATCATGAAACATGGAATGAATCATGAATCATGAATTGAATCATGAATCATGAATTATGAATCATGAATTGAATCATGAATCATGAATTATGAATCATGAATTGAATCATGAATTGAATCATGAATCATTAATTGAATCATGAATTGAATCATGAATCATAAATTGAATCATGAATTGAATCATGAATTGAATCATGAATTGAATCATGAATCATGAATCATGAATTGAATCATGAATCATGAATCATAATTTGAATCATGAATCATGAATCATGAAATGAATCATGAATCATGAATTGAATCATGAATCATGAATTATGAATCATGAATTGAATCATAATTCATGAATTATGAATCATGAATTGAATCATTAATTGAATCATGAATTGAATCATGAATCATGAATCATGAATTGAATCATGAATCATGAATCACGAATCATAAATTGAATCATGAATCATGAATTTAATCATGAAACATGAATTATGAATTGAATCATGAATCATGAATCGAATCATGAATCATGAATTGAATCATGAATCATGAATCATGTATCGAATCATGAATCATGAATTGAATCATGAATTAAATTATGAATCACGAATTGAATCATGAATTGAATCATGAATTGAATCATGAATCATAAATCATGAATCATGATTTGAATAGTGAATTGAATCATGAATCATGAATTGAATCATAAATCATGAATCATAAATTAAAACATGAATCATGAATCATGAATTGAATAATGAATTGAATCATGAATCATGAATTATCAATTTAATCATGAATAATCATTTAAATCATGAATCATAAATCATAAATCGAATCATGAATCATGAATCGAATCATGAATCATAAATTGAATCATGAATCATTAATCGAATCATGATTCATTAATTGAATAATTAATTGAATCATGAATTGAATCATGAAACATGAATCATAAATCATGAATCATGAATTAAATCATGAATCATGAATCATGAATCATGAATTGAATCATGAAACATGAATTGAATCATGAATCATGATTTTAATCAGGAATCGAATCATGAATTGAATCATAAATCATGAATTGAATCATAAATCATAAATCGAATCATGAATTGAATCATGAATCATGAATTGAATCATGAATCTTGAATCATGAATTGAATCATAAATCATGAATTATGAATCATGAATTGAATCATGAATCATGAATCATGAATCATAAATCATGAATTGAATCATGAATCATGAATCAAATCATGAATCATGAATTGAATCATGAATCATGAAACATGGAATGAATCATGAATCATGAATTGAATCATGAATCATGAATTATGAATCATGAATTGAATCATGAATCATTAATTGAATCATGAATTGAATCATGAATCATAGATTGAATCATGAATTGAATCATGAATTGAATCATGAATTGAATCATAAATCATGAATCATGAATTGAATCATGAATCATGAATCATGAATTGAATCATGAATCATGAATCATGAATCATGAATCATGAAATGAATCATGAATCATGAATTGAATCATGAATCATGAATTATGAATCATGAATTGAATCATGAATCATGAATTATGAATCATGAATTGAATCATGAATCATGAATTATGAATCATGAATTGAATCATTAATTGAATCATGAATCATGAATCATGAATTGAATCATGAATCATGAATCACGAATCATAAATTGAATCATGAATAATGAATTTAATCATGAAACATGAATTATGAATTGAATCATGAATCATTAATCGAATCATGAATCATGAATTGAATCATGAATCATGAATCATGTATCGAATCATGAATCATGAATTGAATCATGAATTGAATCATAAATCATAAATCAAATCATGAATCATGAATTGAATCATGAATTAAATTATGAATCACGAATTGAAACATGAATTGAATCATGAATTGAATCATGAATCATAAATCATGAATCATGATTTGAATAGTGAATGAATCATGAATCATGAATTGAATCATGAATCATGAATCATAAATTGAATCATGAAATGAATCATGAATCATGAATTGAATCATGAATCATGAATTATGAATCATGAATTGAATCATGAATCATGAATTATGAATCATGAATTGAATCATTAATTGAATCATGAATTGAATCATGAATCATGAATCATGAATTGAATCATGAATCATGAATCACGAATCATAAATTGAATCATGAATCATGAATTTAATCATGAAACATGAATTATGAATTGAATCATGAATCATGAATCGAATCATGAATCATGAATTGAATCATGAATCATGAATCATGTATCGAATCATGAATCATGAATTGAATCATGAATTGAATCATAAATCATAAATCAAATCATGAATCATGAATTGAATCATGAATTAAATTATGAATCACGAATTGAAACATGAATTGAATCATGAATTGAATCATGAATCATAAATCATGAATCATGAATTGAATAATGAATTGAATCATGAATCATGAATTATCAATTGAATCATGAATCATCAATTAAATTATGAATCATAAATCATAAATCGAATCATGAATCATGAATCGAATCATGAATCATAAATTGAATCATGAATCATTAATCGAATCATGAATCATTAATTGAATCATTAATTGAATCATGAATTGAATCATGAAACATGAATCATGAATTAAATCATGAATCATGAATCATGAATCATGAATTGAATCATGAAACATGAATTGAATCATGAATCATGATTTTAATCAGGAATCGAATCATGAATTGAATCATAAATCATGAATTGAATCATAAATCATAAATCGAATCATGAATTGAATCATGAATCATGAATTGAATCATGAATCATGAATCATGAATTGAATCATAAATCATGAATTATGAATCATGAATTGAATCATGAATCATGAATCATGAATCATGAATCATAAATCATGAATTGAATCATGAATCATGAATCAAATCATGAATCATGAATTGAATCATGAATTAAATTATGAATCACAAATTGAATCATTAATTGAATCATGAAACATGAATCATGAATCATGAATCATGAATTAAATCATGAATCATGAATCATGAAACATGAATTGAATCATGAATCATGAATTGCATCATAAATCATGATTTTAATCAGGAATCGAATCATGAATTGAATCATAAATCATGAATTGAATCATGAATCATAAATCGAATCATGAATTGAATCATAAATCATGATATGAATCATGAATCATAAATCGAATCATGAATTGAATCATGAATCATGAATCATGAATCACGAATCATAAATTGAATCATGAATCATAAATCATGAATTGAATCATGAATCACGAATCATAAATTTAATCATGAATCATGAATCATGAATTGAATCATAAATCATTAATTGAATCATGAATCATGAATCATGAATCATGAATTGAATCATGAATCATGAATCATGAATCAAATCATAAATTGAATCATGAATCATGAATCATGAATCATAAATCATGAATTGAATCATGAATCATGAATTGAATCATGAATCATGAATTGAAGCATGAATCATGAATTGAAGCATGAATCATGAATCATGAATCATGAATCATAAATCATGAATTGAATCATGAATCATGAATTGAATCATGAATCATAAAATGAATCATGAATCATGAATCATGAATTGAATCATGAAACAAATCATGAATCATGAATTGAAGCATGTATCATGAATCATGAATTAAATTATGAATCATGAAACGAATCATGAATCATAAATCAAGAATTGAATCATGAATTGAATCATAAATCATTAAAAGAATCATGAATCATCAATTGAATCATGAATTGAATCATGAATCATGAATTGAATCATGAATCATGAATTATGAATCGTGAATTGAATCATGAATCATGAATTGAATCATAAATCCTGAATTGAATCATAAATCATTAATCATGAATCATGAATTGAATCATGAATTGAATCATGAATCATGAATCATGAATTGAATCATGAATCATGAATCATAAATTAAATCATGAATCATGAATCATGAATTGAATCATGAATTGAATCATGAATCATGAATCATCAATTGAATCATGAATCATGAATCATGAATTAAATCATGAATCATAAATCAGAAATCAAATCATGAATCATGAATCGAATCATGAATCATGAATCATGAATTGAATCATGAATCATGAATCATGAATCATGAAATGAATCATGAATCATGAATTTAATCATGAATCATGAATTGAATCATGAATCATGAATCATGAATCATGAATTGAATCATGAATCATGAATCACGAATCATAAATTGAATCATGAATTGAATCATGAATCATGAATTATGAATCATGAATTGAATCATGAATCATGAATTATGTATCATGAATTGAATCATGAATTGAATCATGAATCATGAATTACAAATCATAAATTGAATCATGAATCATGAATTTAATCATGAAACATGAATCATGAATTGAATCATGAATCATGAATCGAATCATGAATCATGAATCATGAATTGAATCATGAATCATGAATCATGAATTGAATCATGAATCATGAATTAAATCATGAATTGAATCATAAATCATAAATCAAATCATGAATCATGAATTGAATCATGATTTAAATTATGAATCATGAATTGAATCATGAATTGAATCATGAATTGAATCATGAATCATGAATTGAATCATGAATCATGAATCTTGAATTGAATAATGAATCATGAATCATGAATCATGAATTGAATCATGAATCATGATTTTAATCATGAATCATTAATTGAATCATGAATCATGAATCATGAATCATGAATTGAATTATGAATCATGAATCATGAATTGAATCATGAATTGAATCTTAAATCATGAATCATGAATTGAATCATGAATCATGAATCATGAATTATGAATCATGAATTGAATCATGAATCATGAATTGAATCATGAATCATGAATTGAATCATGAATCATAAATCATGAATCATGAATTGAATCATGAATTGAATCATGAATCATGAATTGAATCATGAATCATGAATTGAATCATGAATCATAAATCATGAATCATGAATTGAATCATGAATCATGAATTGAATCATGAATCATGAATCATAAATTGAAACATGAATCATGAATCATGAATTGAATAATGAATTGAATCATGAATCATGAATCATCAATTGAATCATGAATCATCAATTGAATCATGAATTGAATCATGAATTGAATCATGATACATGAATCATGAATCATGAATCATGAATTAAATCATGAATCATGAATTGAATCATGAATCATGATTTTAATCAGGAATCGAATCATGAATTGAATCATAAATCATGAATTGAATCATGAATCATAAATCGAATCATGAATTGAATCATAAATCATGATATGAATCATGAATCATAAATCGAATCATGAATTGAATCATGAATCATGAATCACGAATCATAAATTGAATCATGAATCATAAATCATGAATTGAATCATGAATCACGAATCATAAATTTAATCATGAATCATGAATCATGAATTGAATCATAAATCATTAATTGAATCATGAATCATGAATCATGAATTGAATCATGAATCATGAATCGAATCATAAATTGAATCATGAATCATGAATCATGAATCATGAATCATAAATCATGAATTGAATCATGAATCATGAATTGAATCATGAATCATGAATTGAAGCATGAATCATGAATTGAAGCATGAATCATGAATCATGAATCATGAATCATAAATCATGAATTGAATCATGAATCATGAATTGAATCATGAATCATAAAATGAATCATGAATCATGAATCATGAATTGAATCATAAAACAAATCATGAATCATGAATTGAAGCATGAATCATGAATCATGAATTAAATTATGAATCATGAAACGAATCATGACTCATAAATCAAGAATTGAATCATGAATTGAATCATAAATCATTAAATGAATCATGAATCATGAATTGAATCATGAATTGAATCATGAATCATGAATTGAATCATGAATCATGAATTATGAATCGTGAATTGAATCATGAATCATGAATTGAATCATAAATCCTGAATTGAATCATGAATCATTAATCATGAATCATGAATTGAATCATGAATTGAATCATGAATCATGAATCATGAATTGAATCATGAATCATGAATCATAAATTAAATCATGAATCATGAATCATGAATTGAATCATGAATTGAATCATGAATCATGAATCATCAATTGAATCATGAATCATGAATCATGAATTAAATCATGAATCATAAATCATAAATCAAATCATGAATCATGAATCGAATTATGAATCATGAATCATGAATTGAATCATGAATCATGAATCATGAATCATGAATCATGAAATGAATCATGAATCATGAATTTAATCATGAATCATGAATTGAATCATGAATCATGAATCATGAATCATGAATTGAATCATGAATCATGAATTATGAATCATGAATTGAATCATGAATCATGAATTATGTATCATGAATTGAATCATGAATTGAATCATGAATCATGAATTACAAATCATAAATTGAATCATGAATCATGAATTTAATCATGAAACATGAATCATGAATTGAATCATGAATCATGAATCGATTCATGAATCATGAATCATGAATTGAATCATGAATCATGAATCATGAATCGAATCATGAATCATGAATTAAATCATGAATTGAATCATAAATCATAAATCAAATCATGAATCATGAATTGAATCATGAATTAAATTATGAATCATGAATTGAATCATGAATTGAATCATGAATCATGAATCTTGAATTGAATAATGAATCATGAATCATGAATCATGAATTGAATCATGAATCATGAATTGAATCATGAATCATGAATTGAATCATGAATCATAAATCATAAATCATGAATTGAATCATGAATCATGAATTGAATCATGAATCATGAATCATGAATTGAATCATGAATCATAAATCATGAATCATGAATTGAATCATGAATCATGAATTGAATCATGAATCATGAATCATAAATTGAAACATGAATCATGAATCATGAATTGAATAATGAATTGAATCATGAATCATGAATCATCAATTGAATCATGAATCATCAATTGAATCATGAATTGAATCATGAATTGAATCATGATACATGAATCATGAATCATGAATCATGAATTAAATCATGAATCATGAATTGAATCATGAATCATGATTTTAATCAGGAATCGAATCATGAATTGAATCATAAATCATGAATTGAATCATGAATCATAAATCGAATCATGAATTGAATCATAAATCATGAATTGAATCATGAATCATAAATCGAATCATGAATTGAATCATGAATCACGAATCATAAATTTAATCATGAATCATGAATCATGAATTGAATCATAAATCATTAATTGAATCATGAATCATGAATCATGAATCATGAATTGAATCATGAATCATGAATCATGAATTGAATCATAAATCATGCATTATGAATCATGAATTGAATCATGAATCATGAATCATGAATCATGAATCATAAATCATGAATTGAATCATGAATCATGAATCATAAATCATGAATCATAAATCATGAATTGAATCATGAATCATGAATTGAATCATGAATCATGAATTGAAGCATGAATCATGAATCATGAATTGAATCATAAATAACGAATCACGAATCATAAATTGAATCATGAATCATGAATTGAATCATGAATCATGAATTGAAGCATGAATCATGAAACGAATCATGAATCATGAATCAAGAATTGAATCATGAATTGAATCATAAATCATTAATCGAATCATGAATCATGAATTGAATCATGAATTGAATCATGAATCATGAATTGAATCATGAATCATGAATTATGAATCATGAATTGAATCATGAATCATGAATTGAATCATAAATCATGAATTGAATCATGAATCATTAATCATGAATTGAATCATGAATCATGAATCATAAATTAAATCATGAATCATGAATCATGAATTGAATCATGAATTGAATCATGAATCATGAATCATCAATTGAATCATGAATCATGAATCATGAATTAAATCATGAATCATAAATCATAAATCAAATCATGAATCGTGAATCGAATCATGAATCATGAATCATGAATTGAATCATGAATCATGAATCATGAATCATGAATCATGAATCATGAAATGAATCATGAATCATGAATTTAATCATGAATCATGAATTATGAATCATGAATTGAATCATGAATTGAATCATGAATCATTAATCACGAATCATAAATTGAATCATGAATTGAATCATGAATCATGAATCATAAATTAAAACATGAATCATGAATCATGAATTGAATAATGAATTGAATCATGAATCATGAATTATCAATTGAATCATGAATCATCATTTAAATCATGAATCATAAATCATAAATCGAATCATGAATCATGAATCGAATCATGAATCATAAATTGAATCATTAATCGAATCATGATTCATTAATTGAATAATTAATTGAATCATGAATTGAATCATGAAACATGAATCATAAATCATGAATCATGAATTAAATCATGAATCATGAATCATGAATCATGAATTGAATCATGAAACATGAATTGAATCATGAATCATGATTTTAATCAGGAATCGAATCATGAATTGAATCATAATTCATGAATTGAATCATAAATCATAAATCGAATCATGAATTGAATCATGAATCATGAATTGAATCATGAATCTTGAATCATGAATTGAATCATAAATCATGAATTATGAATCATGAATTGAATCATGAATCATGAATCATGAATCATAAATCATGAATTGAATCATGAATCATGAATCAAATCATGAATCATGAATTGAATCATGAATCATGAAACATGGAATGAATCATGAATCATGAATTGAATCATGAATCATGAATTATGAATCATGAATTGAATCATGAATCATGAATTATGAATCATGAATTGAATCATGAATTGAATCATGAATCATTAATTGAATCATGAATTGAATCATGAATCATAGATTGAATCATGAATTGAATCATGAATTGAATCATGAATTGAATCATAAATCATGAATCATGAATTGAATCATGAATCATGAATCATGAATTGAATCATGAATCATGAATCATGAATCATGAATCATGAATCATGAAATGAATCATGAATCATGAATTGAATCATGAATCATGAATTATGAATCATGAATTGAATCATGAATCATGAATTATGAATCATGAATTGAATCATGAATCATGAATTATGAATTATGAATTGAATCATGAATTGAATCATGAATCATGAATCATGAATTGAATCATGAATCATGAATCACGAATCATAAATTGAATCATGAATAATGAATTTAATCATGAAACATGAATTATGAATTGAATCATGAATCATGAATCGAATCATGAATCATGAATTGAATCATGAATCATGAATCATGTATCGAATCATGAATCATGAATTGAATCATGAATTGAATCATGAATTAAATTATGAATCACGAATTGAAACATGAATTGAATCATGAATTGAATCATGAATCATAAATCATGAATCATGATTTGAATAGTGAATGAATCATGAATCATGAATTGAATCATGAATCATAAATTGAATCATGAAATGAATCATGAATCATGAATTGAATCATGAATCATGAATTATGAATCATGAATTGAATCATGAATCATGAATTATGAATCATGAATTGAATCATTAATTGAATCATGAATTGAATCATGAATCATGAATCATGAATTGAATCATGAATCATGAATCACGAATCATAAATTGAATCATGAATCATGAATTTAATCATGAAACATGAATTATGAATTGAATCATGAATCATGAATCGAATCATGAATCATGAATTGAATCATGAATCATGAATCATGTATCGAATCATGAATCATGAATTGAATCATGAATTGAATCATAAATAATAAATCAAATCATGAATCATGAATTGAATCATGAATTAAATTATGAATCACGAATTGAAACATGAATTGAATCATGAATTGAATCATGAATCATAAATCATGAATCATGAATTGAATAATGAATTGAATCATGAGTCATGAATTATCAATTGAATCATGAATAATCAATTAAATCATGAATCATAAATCATAAATCGAATCATGAATCATGAATCGAATCATGAATCATAAATTGAATCATGAATCATTAATCGAATCATGAATCATTAATTGAATCATTAATTGAATCATGAATTGAATCATGAAACATGAATCATGAATTAAATCATGAATCATGAATCATGAATCATGAATTGAATCATGAAACATGAATTGAATCATGAATCATGATTTTAATCAGGAATCGAATCATGAATTGAATCATAAATCATGAATTGAATCATAAATCATAAATCGAATCATGAATTGAATCATGAATCATGAATTGAATCATGAATCATGAATCATGAATTGAATCATAAATCATGAATTATGAATCATGAATTGAATCATGAATCATGAATCATGAATCATAAATCATGAATTGAATCATGAATCAAATCATGAATCATGAATTGAATCATGAATTAAATTATGAATCACAAATTGAATCATTAATTGAATCATGAAACATGAATCATGAATCATGAATCATGAATTAAATCATGAATCATGAATCATGAAACATGAATTGAATCATGAATCATGAATTGCATCATAAATCATGATTTTAATCAGGAATCGAATCATGAATTGAATCATAAATCATGAATTGAATCATGAATCATAAATCGAATCATGAATTGAATCATAATTCATGATATGAATCATGAATCATAAATCGATTCATGAATTGAATCATGAATCATGAATCATGAATCACGAATCATAAATTGAATCATGAATCATAAATCATGAATTGAATCATGAATCACGAATCATAAATTTAATCATGAATCATGAATCATGAATTGAATCATAAATCATTAATTGAATCATGAATCATGAATCATGAATCATGAATTGAATCATGAATCATGAATCATAAATCATGAATTGAATCATGAATCATGAATTGAATCATGAATCATGAATTGAAGCATGAATCATGAATTGAAGCATGAATCATGAATCATGAATCATGAATCATAAATCATGAATTGAATCATGAATCATGAATTGAATCATGAATCATAAAATGAATCATGAATCATGAATCATGAATTGAATCATGAAACAAATCATGAATCATGAATTGAAGCATGTATCATGAATCATGAATTAAATTACGAATCATGAAACGAATCATGAATCATAAATCAAGAATTGAATCATGAATTGAATCATAAATCATTAAACGAATCATGAATCATGAATTGAATCATGAATTGAATCATGAATCATGAATTGAATCATGAATCATGAATTATGAATCGTGAATTGAATCATGAATCATGAATTGAATCATAAATCCTGAATTGAATCATGAATCATTAATCATGAATCATGAATTGAATCATGAATTGAATCATGAATCATGAATCATGAATTGAATCATGAATCATGAATCATAAATTAAATCATGAATCATGAATCATGAATTGAATCATGAATTGAATCATGAATCATGAATCATCAATTGAATCATGAATCATGAATCATGAATTAAATCATGAATCATAAATCAGAAATCAAATCATGAATCATGAATCGAATCATGAATCATGAATCATGAATTGAATCATGAATCATGAATCATGAATCATGAATCATGAAATGAATCATGAATCATGAATTTAATCATGAATCATGAATTGAATCATGAATCATGAATCATGAATCATGAATTGAATCATGAATCATGAATCACGAATCATAAATTGAATCATGAATTGAATCATGAATCATGAATTATGAATCATGAATTGAATCATGAATCATGAATTATGTATCATGAATTGAATCATGAATTGAATCATGAATCATGAATTACAAATCATAAATTGAATCATGAATCATGAATTTAATCATGAATCATGAATTTAATCATGAAACATGAATCATGAATTGAATCATGAATCATGAATCGAATCATGAATCATGAATCATGAATTGAATCATGAATCATGAATCATGAATTGAATCATGAATCATGAATTAAATCATGAATTGAATCATAAATCATAAATCAAATCATGAATCATGAATTGAATCATGAATTAAATTATGAATCATGAATTGAATCATGAATTGAATCATGAATTGAATCATGAATCATGAATTGAATCATGAATCATGAATCTTGAATTGAATAATGAATCATGAATCATGAATCATGAATTGAATCATGAATCATGATTTTAATCATGAATCATTAATTGAATCATGAATCATGAATCATGAATCATGAATTGAATTATGAATCATGAATCATGAATTGAATCATGAATTGAATCTTAAATCATGAATCATGAATTGAATCATGAATCATGAATCATGAATTATGAATCATGAATTGAATCATGAATCATGAATTGAATCATGAATCATGAATTGAATCATTAATCATAAATCATGAATCATGAATTGAATCATGAATTGAATCATGAATCATGAATTGAATCATGAATCATAAATCATGAATCATGAATTGAATCATGAATCATGAATTGAATCATGAATCATGAATCATAAATTGAAACATGAATCATGAATCATGAATTGAATAATGAATTGAATCATGAATCATGAATCATCAATTGAATCATGAATCATCAATTGAATCATGAATTGAATCATGAATTGAATCATGATACATGAATCATGAATCATGAATCATGAATTAAATCATGAATCATGAATTGAATCATGAATCATGATTTTAATCAGGAATCGAATCATGAATTGAATCATAAATCATGAATTGAATCATGAATCATAAATCGAATCATGAATTGAATCATAAATCATGAAATGAATCATGAATCATAAATCGAATCATGAATTGAATCATGAATCATGAATCACGAATCATAAATTGAATCATGAATCATAAATCATGAATTGAATCATGAATCACGAATCATAAATTTAATCATGAATCATGAATCATGAATTGAATCATAAATCATTAATTGAATCATGAATCATGAATCATGAATCATGAATTGAATCATGAATCATGAATCATGAATCGAATCATAAATTGAATCATGAATCATGAATCATGAATCATGAATCATAAATCATGAATTGAATCATGAATCATGAATTGAATCATAAATCATGAATTGAATCATGAATCATGAATTGAATCATGAATCATAAAATGAATCATGAATCATGAATCATGAATTGAATCATGAAACAAATCATGAATCATGAATTGAAGCATGAATCATGAATCATGAATTAAATTATGAATCATGAAACGAATCATGAATCATAAATCAAGAATTGAATCATGAATTGAATCATAAATCATTAAATGAATCATGAATCATGAATTGAATCATGAATTGAATCATGAATCATGAATTTAATCATGAATCATGAATTATGAATCGTGAATTGAATCATGAATCATGAATTGAATCATAAATCCTGAATTGAATCATGAATCATTAATCATGAATCATGAATTGAATCATGAATTGAATCATGAATCATGAATCATGAATTGAATCATGAATCATGAATCATAAATTAAATCATGAATCATGAATCATGAATTGAATCATGAATTGAATCATGAATCATGAATCATCAATTGAATCATGAATCATGAATCATGAATTAAATCATGAATCATAAATCATAAATCAAATCATGAATCATGAATCGAATCATGAATCATGAATCATGAATTGAATCATGAATCATGAATCATGAATCATGAATCATGAAATGAATCATGAATCATGAATTTAATCATGAATCATGAATTGAATCATGAATCATGAATCATGAATCATGAATTGAATCATGAATCATGAATTATGAATCATGAATTGAATCATGAATCATGAATTATGTATCATGAATTGAATCATGAATTGAATCATGAATCATGAATTGCAAATCATAAATTGAATCATGAATCATGAATTTAATCATGAAACATGAATCATGAATTGAATCATGAATCATGAATCGAATCATGAATCATGAATCATGAATTGAATCATGAATCATGAATCATGAATCGAATCATGAATCATGAATTAAATCATGAATTGAATCATAAATCATAAATCAAATCATGAATCATGAAGTGAATCATGAATTAAATTATGAATCATGAATTGAATCATGAATTGAATCATGAATCATGAATCATGAATTGAATCATGAATCATGAATCTTGAATTGAATAATGAATCATGAATCATGAATCATGAATTGAATCATGAATCATGATTTTAATCATGAATCATTAATTGAATCATGAATCATGAATCATGAATCATGAATTGAATTATGAATCATGAATTGAATCATGAATTGAATCTTAAATCATGAATTGAATCATGAATCATGAATCATGAATTATGAATCATGAATTGAATCATGAATCATGAATTGAATCATGAATCATGAATTGAATCATGAATCATAAATCATGAATCATGAATTGAATCATGAATCATGAATTGAATCATGAATCATGAATCATGAATTGAATCATGAATCATGAATCATGAATTGAATCATGAATCATAAATCATGAATCATGAATTGAATCATGAATCATGAATTGAATCATGAATCATGAATCATAAATTGAAACATGAATCATGAATCATGAATTGAATAATGAATTGAATCATGAATCATGAATCATCAATTGAATCATGAATCATCAATTGAATCATGAATTGAATCATGAATTGAATCATGATACATGAATCATGAATCATGAATTAAATCATGAATCATGAATTGAATCATAAATCATGAATTGAATCATGAATCATAAATCGAATCATGAATTGAATCATAAATCATGAATTGAATCATGAATCATAAATCGAATCATGAATTGAATCATGAATCACGAATCATAAATTTAATCATGAATCATGAATCATGAATCATGAATTGAATCATAAATCATTAATTGAATCATGAATCATGAATCATGAATCATGAATTGAATCATGAATCATGAATCATGAATTGAATCATAAATCATGCATTATGAATCATGAATTGAATCATGAATCATGAATCATGAATCATGAATCATAAATCATGAATTGAATCATGAATCATGAATCATAAATCATGAATCATAAATCATGAATTGAATCATGAATCATGAATTGAATCATGAATCATGAATTGAAGCATGAATCATGAATCATGAATTGAATCATAAATAACGAATCACGAATCATAAATTGAATCATGAATCATGAATCATGAATAGAATCATGAATTGAAGCATGAATCATGAAACGAATCATGAATCATGAATCAAGAATTGAATCATGAATTGAATCATAAATCATTAATCGAATCATGAATCATGAATTGAATCATGAATTGAATCATGAATCATGAATTGAATCATGAATCATGAATTATGAATCATGAATTGAATCATGAATCATGAATTGAATCATAAATCATGAATTGAATCATGAATCATTAATCATGAATTGAATCATGAATCATGAATCATAAATTAAATCATGAATCATGAATCATGAATTGAATCATGAATTGAATCATGAATCATGAATCATCAATTGAATCATGAATCATGAATCATGAATTAAATCATGAATCATAAATCATAAATCAAATCATGAATCGTGAATCGAATCATGAATCATGAATCATGAATTGAATCATGAATCATGAATCATGAATCATGAATCATGAATCATGAAATGAATCATGAATCATGAATTTAATCATGAATCATGAATTATGAATCATGAATTGAATCATGAATTGAATCATGAATCATTAATCACGAATCATAAATTGAATCATGAATTGAATCATGAATCATGAATTATGAATCATGAATTGAATCATGAATCATGAATTATGAAACATGAATTGAATCATGAATTGAATCATAAATCATTAATTGAATCATGAATCATGAATCATGAATTGAATCATGAATCATGAATCATGAATCATGAATCATGAATCATGAATCATGAAATGAATCATGAATCATGAATTTTATCATGAATCATGAATTATGAATCATGAATTGAATCATGAATTGAATCATGAATCATTAATCACGAATCATAAATTGAATCATTAATTGAATCATGAATCATGAATTATGAATCATGAATTGAATCATGAATCATGAATTATGAAACATGAATTGAATCATGAATTGAATTATAAATCATTAATTGAATCATGAATCATGAATCATGAATCATGAATTGAATCATGAATCATGAATCATGAATCGAATCATAAATTGAATCATGAATCATGAATCATGAATCATGAATCATAAATCATGAATTGAATCATGAATCATGAATTGAATCATGAAACAAATCATGAATCATGAATTGAAGCATGAATCATGAATTAAATTATGAATCATGAAACAAATCATGAATCATAAATCAAGAATTGAATCATGAATTGAATCATAAATCATTAAGCGAATCATGAATCATGAATTGAATCATGAATCATGAATTATGAATCGTGAATTGAATCATGAATCATGAATTGAATCATAAATCATGAATTGAATCATGAATCATTAATCATGAATCATGAATTGAATCATGAATTGAATCATGAATCATGAATCATGAATTGAATCATGAATCATGAATCATAAATTAAATCATGAATCATGAATCATGAATTGAATCATGAATCATGAATCATCAATTGAATCATGAATCATGAATCATGAATTAAATCATGAATCATAAATCATAAATCAAATCATGAATCATGAATCGAATCATGAATCATGAATCATGAATTGAATCATGAATCATGAATCATGAATCATGAATCATGAAATGAATCATGAATCATGAATTTAATCATGAATCATGAATTGAATCATGAATCATGAATTGAATCATGAATCATGAATCACGAATCATAAATTGAATCATGAATTGAATCATGAATCATGAATTATGAATCATGAATTGAATCATGAATCATGAATTATGTATCATGAATTGAATCATGAATTGAATCATGAATCATGAATTACAAATCATAAATTGAATCATGAATCATGAATTTAATCATGAAACATGAATCATGAATTGAATCATGAATCATGAATCGAATCATGAATCATGAATCATGAATTGAATCATGAATCATGAATCATGAATCGAATCATGAATCATGATTTAAATCATGAATTGAATCATAAATCATAAATCAAATCATGAATCATGAATTGAATCATGAATTAAATTATGAATCATGAATTGAATCATGAATTGAATCATGAATTGAATCATGAATCATGAATCATGAATTGAATCATGAATCATGAATCTTGAATTGAATAATGAATCATGAATCATGAATCATGAATTGAATCATGAATCATGATTTTAATCATGAATCATTAATTAAATCATGAATCATGAATTGAATTATGAATCATGAATCATGAATTGAATCATGAATCATGAATCATGAATTATGAATCATGAATTGAATCATAAATCATGAATTGAATCATGAATCATGAATTGAATCATGAATCATAAATCATGAATCATGAATTGAATCATGAATTGAATCATGAATCATGAATTGAATCATGAATCATGAATCATGAATTGAATCATGAATCATAAATCATGAATCATAAATCATGAATCATGAATTGAATCATGAATCATGAATCATAAATTGAAACATGAATCATGAATCATGAATTGAATAATGAATTGAATCATGAATCATGAATCATCAATTGAATCATGAATTGAATCATGATTTGAATCATGATACATGAATCATGAATCATGAATCATGAATTAAATCATGAATCATGAATTGAATCATGAATCATGATTTTAATCAGGAATCGAATCATGAATTGAATCATAAATCATGAATTGAATCATGAATCATAAATCGAATCATGAATTGAATCAGAAATCATGAATTGAATCATGAATCATAAATCGAATCATGAATTGAATCATGAATCACGAATCATAAATTTAATCATGAATCATGAATCATGAATCATGAATTGAATCATAAATCATTAATTGAATCATGAATCATGAATCATGAATTGAATCATGAATCATGAATCATGAATTGAATCATAAATCATGCATTATGAATCATGAATTGAATCATGAATCATGAATCATGAATCATGAATCATAAATCATTAATTGAATCATGAATCATGAATCATAAATCATGAATCATAAATCATGAATTGAATCATGAATCATGAATTGAATCATGAATCATGAATCATAAATTAGATAATGAATCATGAATCATGAATTGAATCATGAATTGAATCATCAATTGAATCATGAATCATGAATCATGAATTAAATCATGAATCATAAATCATAAATCAAATCATGAATCATGAATCGAATCATGAATCATGAATCATGAATTGAATCATGAATCATGAATCATGAATCATGAATCATGAAATGAATCATGAATCATGAATTTAATCATGAATCATGAATTATGAATCATGAATTGAATCATGAATTGAATCATGAATCATTAATCACGAATCATAAATTGAATCATGAATTGAATCATGAATCATGAATTATGAATCATGAATTGAATCATGAATCATGAATTATGAAACATGAATTGAATCATGAATTGAATCATGAATCATGAATCACAAATCATAAATTTAATCATGAATCATGAATCTTGAATTTAATCATGAAACATGAATCATGAATTGAATCATGAATTATGAATCGAATCATGAATCATGAATTGAATCATGAATTGAATCATAAATCATTAATCAAATCATGAATCATGAATTGAATCATGAATTAAATTATGAATCACAAATTGAATCATTAATTGAATCATGAAACATGAATCATGAAACATGAATCATGAATCATGAATCATGAATTAAATCATGAATCATATATCATGAAACATGAATTGAATCATGAGTCATGAATTGCATCATAAATCATGATTTTAATCAGGAATCGAATCATGAATTGAATCATAAATCATAAATTGAATCACGAATCATAAATCGAATCATGAATTGAATCATAAATCATGAATTGAATCATGAATCATAAATCGAATCATGAATTGAATCATGAATCATGAATCATGAATTAAATCATGAATCACGAATCATAAATTGAATCATGAATCATAAATCATGAATTGAATCATGAATCACGAATCATAAATTGAATCATGAATCATGAATCATGAATCATGAATTGAATCATAAATCATTAATTGAATCATGAATCATGAATCATGAATTGAATCATGAATCATGAATCATGAATCGAATCATGAATTGAATCATGAATCATGAATCATGAATCATGAATCATAAATCATGAATTGAATCATGAATCATGAATTGAATCATGAATCATGAATTGAAGCATGAATCATGAATCATGAATCATGAATCATAAATCATGAATTGAATCATGAATCATGAATTGAATCATGAATCATAAATTGAATCATGAATCATGAATCATGAATTGAATCATGAAACGAATCATGAATCATGAATTGAAGCAAGAATCATGAATCATGAATTGAATCATGAATCATGAAACGAATCATGAATCATGAATCAAGAATTGAATCATGAATTGAATCATAAATCATTAATCGAATCATGAATCATGAATTTAATCATGAATTGAATCATGAATCATGAATTGAATCATGAATCATGAATTATGAATCATGAATTGAATCATGAATCATGAATTGAATCATAAATCATGAATTGAATCATGAATCATTAATCATGAATCATGGATTGAATCATGAATTGAATCATGAATCATAAATCGTGAATTAAATCATGAATCATAAATCATAAATCAAATCATGAATCATGAATCGAATCATGAATCATGAATCATGAATTGAATCATGAATTGAATTATAAATCATTAATTGAATCATGAATCATGAATCATGAATCATGAATTGAATCATGAATCATGAATCATGAATCGAATCATAAATTGAATCATGAATCATGAATCATGAATCATGAATCATAAATCATGAATTGAATCATGAATCATGAATTGAATCATGAAACAAATCATGAATCATGAATTGAAGCATGAATCATGAATTAAATTATGAATCATGAAACAAATCATGAATCATAAATCAAGAATTGAATCATGAATTGAATCATAAATCATTAAACGAATCATGAATCATGAATTGAATCATGAATCATGAATTATGAATCGTGAATTGAATCATGAATCATGAATTGAATCATAAATCATGAATTGAATCATGAATCATTAATCATGAATCATGAATTGAATCATGAATTGAATCATGAATCATGAATCATGAATTGAATCATGAATCATGAATCATAAATTAAATCATGAATCATGAATCATGAATTGAATCATGAATCATGAATCATCAATTGAATCATGAATCATGAATCATGAATTAAATCATGAATCATAAATCATAAATCAAATCATGAATCATGAATCGAATCATGAATCATGAATCATGAATTGAATCATGAATCATGAATCATGAATCATGAATCATGAAATGAATCATGAATCATGAATTTAATCATGAATCATGAATTGAATCATGAATCATGAATCATGAATTGAATCATGAATCATGAATCACGAATCATAAATTGAATCATGAATTGAATCATGAATCATGAATTATGAATCATGAATTGAATCATGAATCATGAATTATGTATCATGAATTGAATCATGAATTGAATCATGAATCATGAATTACAAATCATAAATTGAATCATGAATCATGAATTTAATCATGAAACATGAATCATGAATTGAATCATGAATCATGAATCGAATCATGAATCATGAATCATGAATTGAATCATGAATCATGAATCATGAATCGAATCATGAATCATGATTTAAATCATGAATTGAATCATAAATCATAAATCAAATCATGAATCATGAATTGAATCATGAATTAAATTATGAATCATGAATTGAATCATGAATTGAATCATGAATTGAATCATGAATCATGAATCATGAATTGAATCATGAATCATGAATCTTGAATTGAATAATGAATCATGAATCATGAATCATGAATTGAATCATGAATCATGATTTTAATCATGAATCATTAATTAAATCATGAATCATGAATTGAATTATGAATCATGAATCATGAATTGAATCATGAATCATGAATCATGAATTATGAATCATGAATTGAATCATAAATCATGAATTGAATCATGAATCATGAATTGAATCATGAATCATAAATCATGAATCATGAATTGAATCATGAATTGAATCATGAATCATGAATTGAATCATGAATCATGAATCATGAATTGAATCATGAATCATAAATCATGAATCATAAATCATGAATCATGAATTGAATCATGAATCATGAATCATAAATTGAAACATGAATCATGAATCATGAATTGAATAATGAATTGAATCATGAATCATGAATCATCAATTGAATCATGAATTGAATCATGATTTGAATCATGATACATGAATCATGAATCATGAATCATGAATTAAATCATGAATCATGAATTGAATCATGAATCATGATTTTAATCAGGAATCGAATCATGAATTGAATCATAAATCATGAATTGAATCATGAATCATAAATCGAATCATGAATTGAATCAGAAATCATGAATTGAATCATGAATCATAAATCGAATCATGAATTGAATCATGAATCACGAATCATAAATTTAATCATGAATCATGAATCATGAATCATGAATTGAATCATAAATCATTAATTGAATCATGAATCATGAATCATGAATTGAATCATGAATCATGAATCATGAATTGAATCATAAATCATGCATTATGAATCATGAATTGAATCATGAATCATGAATCATGAATCATGAATCATAAATCATTAATTGAATCATGAATCATGAATCATAAATCATGAATCATAAATCATGAATTGAATCATGAATCATGAATTGAATCATGAATCATGAATCATAAATTAGATAATGAATCATGAATCATGAATTGAATCATGAATTGAATCATGAATCATGAATCATCAATTGAATCATGAATCATGAATCATGAATTAAATCATGAATCATAAATCATAAATCAAATCATGAATCATGAATCGAATCATGAATCATGAATCATGAATTGAATCATGAATCATGAATCATGAATCATGAATCATGAAATGAATCATGAATCATGAATTTAATCATGAATCATGAATTATGAATCATGAATTGAATCATGAATTGAATCATGAATCATTAATCACGAATCATAAATTGAATCATGAATTGAATCATGAATCATGAATTATGAATCATGAATTGAATCATGAATCATGAATTATGAAACATGAATTGAATCATGAATTGAATCATGAATCATGAATCACAAATCATAAATTTAATCATGAATCATGAATCTTGAATTTAATCATGAAACATGAATCATGAATTGAATCATGAATTATGAATCGAATCATGAATCATGAATTGAATCATGAATTGAATCATAAATCATTAATCAAATCATGAATCATGAATTGAATCATGAATTAAATTATGAATCACAAATTGAATCATTAATTGAATCATGAAACATGAATCATGAAACATGAATCATGAATCATGAATCATGAATTAAATCATGAATCATATATCATGAAACATGAATTGAATCATGAGTCATGAATTGCATCATAAATCATGATTTTAATCAGGAATCGAATCATGAATTGAATCATAAATCATAAATTGAATCACGAATCATAAATCGAATCATGAATTGAATCATAAATCATGAATTGAATCATGAATCATAAATCGAATCATGAATTGAATCATGAATCATGAATCATGAATTAAATCATGAATCACGAATCATAAATTGAATCATGAATCATAAATCATGAATTGAATCATGAATCACGAATCATAAATTGAATCATGAATCATGAATCATGAATCATGAATTGAATCATAAATCATTAATTGAATCATGAATCATGAATCATGAATCATGAATTGAATCATGAATCATGAATCATGAATCGAATCATGAATTGAATCATGAATCATGAATCATGAATCATGAATCATAAATCATGAATTGAATCATGAATCATGAATTGAATCATGAATCATGAATTGAAGCATGAATCATGAATCATGAATCATGAATCATAAATCATGAATTGAATCATGAATCATGAATTGAATCATGAATCATAAATTGAATCATGAATCATGAATCATGAATTGAATCATGAAACGAATCATGAATCATGAATTGAAGCAAGAATCATGAATCATGAATTGAATCATGAATCATGAAACGAATCATGAATCATGAATCAAGAATTGAATCATGAATTGAATCATAAATCATTAATCGAATCATGAATCATGAATTTAATCATGAATTGAATCATGAATCATGAATTGAATCATGAATCATGAATTATGAATCATGAATTGAATCATGAATCATGAATTGAATCATAAATCATGAATTGAATCATGAATCATTAATCATGAATCATGGATTGAATCATGAATTGAATCATGAATCATAAATCGTGAATTAAATCATGAATCATAAATCATAAATCAAATCATGAATCATGAATCGAATCATGAATCATGAATCATGAATTGAATCATGAATCATGAATCATGAATCATGAATCATGAAATGAATCATGAATCATGAATTTAATCATGAATCATGAATTATGAATTATGAATTGAATCATGAATTGAATCATGAATCATTAATCACGAATCATAAATTGAATCATGAATTGAATCATGAATCATGAATTATGAATCATGAATTGAATCATGAATCATGAATTATGAATCATGAATTGAATCATGAATTGAATCATGAATCATGAATCACAAATCATAAATTGAATCATGAATCATGAATCATGAATTTAATCATGAAACATGAATCATGAATTGAATCATGAATCATGAATCGAATCATGAATCATGAATTGAATCATGATTTGAATCATAAATCATTAATCAAATCATGAATCATGAATTGAATCATGAATTAAATTATGAATCACAAATTGAATCATGAATTGAATCATGAAACATGAATCATGAATCATGAATCATGAATTAAATCATGAATCATGAAACATGAATTGAATCATGAATCATGAATTGCATCATAAATCATGATTTTAATCAGGAATCGAATCATGAATTGAATCATAAATCATGAATCATGAAACATGAATTGAATCATGAATCATGAATTGCATCATAAATCATGATTTTAATCAGGAATCGAATCATGAATTGAATCATAAATCATGAATTGAATCATGAATCATAAATCGAATCATCAATTGAATCATGAATCATGAATCATGAATTGAATCATGAATCACGAATCATAAATTGAATCATGAATCATAAATCATGAATTGAATCATGAATCACGAATCATAAATTTAATCATGAATCATGAATCATGAATTGAATCACAAATCATTTATTGAATCATGAATCATGAATCATGAATCATGAATTGAATCATGAATCATGAATCATGAATCGAATCATGAATTAAATCATGAATCATGAATCATGAATCATGAATCATGAATCATAAATCATGAATTGAATCATGAATCATGAATTGAATCATGAATCATGAATTGAAGCATGAATCATGAATCATGAATCGGATCATGAATCATGAATCATGAATCACGAATCATAAATTGAATCATGAATCATGAATCATGAATTGAATCATGAATCATGAATCGAATCATGAATTGAATCTTGAATCATGAATCATGAATCATGAATCATGAATCATAAATCATGAATTGAATCATGAATCATAAATTGAATCATGAATCATGAATTAAAGCATGAATCATGAATCATGAATCGAATCATGAATCATGAATCATGAATCATGAATCACGAATCATAAATTGAATCATGAATCATGAATCATGAATTGAATCATGAAACATGAATCATGAATTGCATCATGAATCATGAAATGAATCATGAATTATGAATCATGAATTGAATCATGAATCATGAATCATGAATCATTAATTGAATCATGAATTGAATCATGAATCATAAATTGAATCACTAATTGAATCATGAATTGAATCATGAATCATGAATCATAAATTGAATCATAATTCATGAATCATGAATCGAATCATGAATCATGAATCGAATCATGAATCATGAATCATGAATTGAAGCATGAATCATGAATCATGAATCACGAATCATAAATTGAATCATAAATCATGAATCATGAATTGAATCATGAAACATGAATCATGAATTCCATCATGAATCATGAAACGAATCATGAATCATGAATCATGAATTGAATCATGAATCATGAATCGTGAATCATTAATTGAATCATGAATTGAATCATGAATCATAAATTGAATCATGAATTGAATCATGAATCATGAATCATAAATTGAATCATGAATCATGAATCATGAATCGAATCATGAATCATGAAATGAATCATGAATCATGAATTGAATCATGAATCATTAATTATGAATCATGAATTGAATCATGAATCATGAGTTATGAATCATGAATTGAATCATGAATCATGAATTGAATCATGAATTGAATCATGAATTAAATCATCAATCATAAATTGAATCATGAATTGAATCATGAATTGAATCATGAATCATGAATCATGAATCATGAATTGAATCATGAATCATGAATTGAATCATGAATCATGAATTGAATCATGAATCATGAATTGAATCATGAATCATGAATCACGAATATTAAATTAAATCATGAATTGAATCATGAATTTTGAATTATGAATCATGAATTGAATCATGAATCATGAATCATGAATCATGAATTGAATCATGAATTGAATCATGAATCATGAATCATGAAATGAATCATTAATCATGAATTATGAATCATAAATTGAATCATGAATCATGAATTTAATCATGAAACATGAATCATGAATCATGAATCGAATCATGAATCATGAATCATGAATTGAATCATGATTAATGAATTGAATCATGAATCATGAATTGAAGCATGAATCATATATCATGAATCGAATCATGAATCATGAATCATAATTCACGAATCATAAATTGAATCATGAATCATGAATTGAATCATGAAACATGAATCATGAATTGCATCATGAATCATGAAACATGAATCATGAATCATGAATCATGAATTGAATCATGAATCATTAATTGAATCATGAATTGAATCATGAATCATAAATTAATTCATGAATTGAATCATGAATCATGAATCAAATTGAATCATGAATCATGAATCATGAATCGAATCATGAATCATGAATCATGAATCACGAATCATAAATTGAATCATGAATCATGAATCATGAATTGAATCATGAATCATGAATCGAATCATGAATTGAATCATGAATCATGAATCATGAATCATGAATCATAAATCATGAATTGAATCATGAATCATGAATTGAATCATGAATCATGAATTAAAGCATGAATCATGAATCATGTATCGAATCATGAATCATGAATCATGAATCATGAATCACGAATCATAAATTGAATCATGAATCATGAATCATGAATTGAATCATGAAACATGAATCATGAATTACATCATGAATCATGAAACGAATCATGAATCATGAATTGAATCATGAATCATGAATCATTAATTGAATCATGAATTGAATCATGAATCATCAATTGAATCACAAATTGAATCATGAATCATGAATCATAAATTGAATCATGAATCATGAATCGAATCATGAATCATGAATCATGAAATGAAACATGAATCATGAATTGAAGCATGAATCATAAATCATGAATCGAATCATGAATCATGAATCACGAATCATAAATTGAATCATGAAACATGAATCATGAATTGCATCATGAATCATGAAACGAATCATGGATCATGAATCATGAATTGAATCATGAATCATGAATCGTGAATCATTAATTGAAGCATGAATTGAATCATGAATCATAAATTGAATCATGAATTGAATCATGAATCATGAATCATAAATTGAATCATGAATCATGAATCATGAATCATGAATCATGAAATGAATCATAAATCATGAATTGAATCATGAATCATGAATTATGTATCATGAATTAAATCATGAATCATGAATTATGAATCATGAATTGAATCATGAATTGAATCATGAATCATTAATTGAATCATGAATTGAATCATGAATTGAATCATGAATCATAAATTGAATCATGAATATAATCATGAATTGAATCATGAATCATGAATCATGAATTGAATCATGAATCATGAATTGAATCATGAATCATGAATCACGAATCATAAATTGAATCATGAATTTTGAATTATGAATCATGAATTGAATCATGAATCATGAATTGAATCATGAATTGAATCATGAATCATGAATCATGAAATGAATCATTAATCATGAATCACGAATCATAAATTGAATCATGAATCATGAATTTAATCATGAAACATGAATCATGAATCATTAATCGAATCATGAATCATGAATCATGAATTGAATCATGATTAATGAATTGAATCATGAATCATGAATTGAAGCATGAATCATGAATCATGAATCGAATCATGAATCATGAATTGAATCATGAATCATGAATCACGAATCATAAATTGAATCATGAATCATGAATTGAATCATGAAACATGAATCATGAATTGCATCATGAATCATGAAACGAATTATGAATCATGAATCATGAATTGAATCATGAATCATTAATTGAATCATGAATTGAATCATGAATCATAAATTGAATCATGAATTGAATCATGAATCATAAATTGAATCATGAATCATGAATCATGAATCAAATCATGAATCATGAATCATGAAATGAATCATGAATCATGAAATGAATCATGAATCATGAATTGAATCATGAATCATGAATTATGAATCATGAATTGAATCATGAATAATGAATTATGAATCATGAATTGAATCATGAATCATGAATCATGAATCGAATCATGAATCATGAATTGAATCATGAATCATGAATCTTGAATTGAATAATGAATCATGAATCATGAATCATGAATTGAATCATGAATCATGATTTTAATCAGGAATCAAATCATAAATTGAATCATGAATCATGAATTGAATCATGAATCATTAATTGAGTCATGAATCATGAATCATGAATTGAATCATGAATTGAATCATAAATCATGAATTATAAATCATGAATTGAATCATGAATCATGAATTGAGTCATGAATCATGAATTATGAATCATGAATTGAATCATGAATTGAATCATGAATCATGAATCATGAATTGAATCATGAATCATGAATCACGAATCATAAATTGAATCATGAATTGAATCATGAATCATGAATTATGAATCATGATTTGAATCATGAATCATGAATTATGAATCATGAATTGAATCATGAATTGAATCATGAATCATGAATCACGAATCATAAATTGAGACATGAATCATGAATCATGAATTTAATCATGAAACATGAATCATGAATTGAATCATGAATCATAAATCGAATCATGAATCATGAATCATGAATTAAATCATGAATCATGAATCGAATCATGAATCATGAATTGAATCATGAATTGAATCATAAATCATTAATCAAATCATGAATCATGAATTAAATTATGAATCACGAATTGAATCATGAATTGAATCATGAATCATGAATCATGAATTGAATCATGAATCATGAATCATGAATCATGAATCTTGAATTGAATCATGAATCATGAATCATGAATCATGAATTGAATCATGAATCATGATTTTAATCAGGAATCAAATCATGAATTGAATCATGAATCATGATTTGAATCATGAATCATTAATTGAATCATGAATCATGAATTGAATCATGAATTGAATCATAAATCATGAATCATGAATTGAATCATGAATCATGAATTGAATCATGAATCATGAATTGAATCATGAATCATAAATCATGAATCATGAATTGAATCATCTATTGAATCATGAATCATGAATTGAATCATGAATCATGAATCATAAATTGAATCATGAATCATGAATTGAATCATGAATCATGAATTGAATCATGAATCATAAATCATGAATCATGAATTGAATCATCTATTGAATCATGAATCATAACTTGAATCATGAATCATGAATCATAAATCATGAATTGAATCATGAATTGAATCATAAATCATGAATTATGAATCATGAATTGAATCATGAATCATGAATTGAATCATGAATCATAAATCATGAATCATGAATTGAATCATGAATTGAATCATGAATCAAGAATTGAATCATGAATCATGAATCATAAATTGAAACATGAATCATGAATCATGAATTGAATAATGAATTGAATCATGAATCATGAATCATCAATTGAATCATGAATCATGAATTAAATCATGAATCTTAAATCATAAATCGAATCATGAATCATGAATCGAATCATGAATCATGAATCATGAATCGAATCATGAATCATTAATTGAATCATGAATTGAATCATGAATTGAATCATAAAACATGAATCATGAATCATGAATCATGAATTAAATCATGAATCATGAATCATGAAATGAATCATGAATCATGAATTGAATCATGAATCATGAATCATGAATTGAATCATGAATCATGAATCATGAATTGAATAATGAATCATGAATCATGAATTAAATAATGATTAATGAATCATGAATTGAATCATGAATCATGAATCATGAATTGAATAATGAATTGAATCATGAATCATGAATCATCAATTGAATCATGAATCAAGAATTGAATCATGAATAATGAATCATGAATCATGAATTGAATCATGAATTAAATCATGAATCATGAATCATGAATTGAATAATGAATCATGTATCATGAATTGAATAATGAATCATGAATCATGAATCATGAATTGAATCATGAATTGAATCATGAACCATGAATCATGAATTGAATCATGAATCATGAATCATAAATTGAATCATGAATCATGAATCATGAACTGAATCATGAATTGAATCATGAATCATAAATTGAATCATGAATCATGAATCATGAATTGAATCATGAATCATAAATCATGAATTGAATAATGAATCATGAATCATGAATTGAATAATGAATCATGAATCGAATCATGAATCATGAAATAAATCATGAATCATGAATTGAATCATGAATCATGAATTGAATCATGAATCATGAATTGAATCATGAATCATGAATCAGAAATGAATCATGAGTCATGAATCATGAAATGAATCATGAATCTTGAATCATGAATCATGAATTGAATAATGAATCATGAATCATGAATTGAATCATGAATCAGAAATGAATCATGGATCATGAATCATGAATTGAATAATGAATCATGAATTGAATCATGAATCATGAATCGAATCATGAATCATGAATCATGAATTGAATCATGAATCATGAATCATGAATCGAATCATGAAACATGAATTGAATTATGAATTGAATCATAAATCATTAATCGAATCATGAATCATGAATTGAATCATGAATTGAATCATGAATCATGAATCATGAATTGAATCATGAATCATGAAACATGAATCATGAATTGAATCATGAATCATGAATCATGAATTGAATCATGAATCATGATTTTAATCAGGAATCGAATCATGAATTGAATCATGAATCATGAATTGAATCATGAATCATTAATTGAATCATGAATCATGAATCATGAATTGAATCATGAATCATAAATCGAATCATGAATTGAATCATGAATCATGAATCATGAATAGAATCATAAATCACGAATCATAAATTGAATCATGAACCATGAATCATGAATTTAATCATGAATCATGAATCATGAATCGAATCATGAATCATGAATCATGAATTGAAACATAAATCATGAATTATGAATTTAATCATGAATCTTTAATCATGAATCATTAATCATGAATCATGAATTAGAATCATGAATTGAATCATGAATCATTAATCGAATCATGAATCATTAATTGAATCATGAATTGAATCATGAATCATAAATTGAATCATGAATTGAATCATGAATCATGAAACATGGAATGAATCATGAATCATGAATTGAATCATGAATCATGAATTATGAATCATGAATTGAATCATGAATCATGAATTATGAATCATGAATTGAATTATGAATTGAATCATGAATTGAATCATGAATCATTAATTGAATCATGAATTGAATCATGAATCATAATTGAATCATGAATTGAATCATGAATTGAATCATGAATCATGAATCATGAATTGAATCATGAATCATGAATCATGAATTGAATCATGAATCATGAATCATGAATCATGAAATTAATCATGAATCATGAATTGAATCATGAATCATGAATTATGAATCATGAATTGAATCATGAATCATGAATTATGAATCATGAATGATGAATCATTAATTGAATCATGAATTGAATCATGAATCATGAATCATGAATTGAATCATGAATCATGAATCTCGAATCATAAATTGAATCATGAATCATGAATTTAATCATGAAACATGAATTATGAATTGAATCATGAATCATGAATCGAATCATGAATCATGAATTGAATCATGAATCATGAATCATGTATCGAATCATGAATTAATGAATTGAATCATGAATTGAATCATAAATCATAAATCAAATCATGAATCATGAATTGAATCATGAATTAAATTATGAATCACAAATTGAATCATGAATTGAATCATGAATTGAATCATGAATCATAAATCATGAATCATGATTTCAATAGTGAATTGAATCATGAATCATGAATTGAATCATGAATCATGAATCATAAATTGAAACATGAATCATGAATCATGAATTGAATAATGAATTGAATCATGAATCATGAATTATCAATTGAATCATGAATCATCAATTAAATCATGAATCATAAATCATAAATCGAATCATGAATCATGAATCGAATCATGAATCATAAATTGAATCATGAATCAATTAATCGAATCATGAATCATTAATTGAATCATTAATTGAATCATGAATTGAATCATGAAACATGAATCATGAATCATGAATCATGAATTAAATCATAAATCATGAATCATGAATCATGAATTGAATCATGAACCATGAATTGAATCATGAATCATGATTTTAATCAGGAATCGAATCATGAATTGAATCATAAATCATGAATTGAATCATAAATCATAAATTGAATCATGAATTGAATCATGAATCATGAATCATTGAATTGAATAATGAATCATGAATTGAAGCATGAATCATGAATCATGAATCGAATCATGAATCATGAATCACAAATCATAAATTGAATCATGAATCATGAATCATGAATTGAATCATGAAACATGAATCATGAATTGCATCATGAATCATGAAAGGAATCATGAATCATGAATCATGAATTGAATCATGAATCATGAATCATGAATCAAATCATGAATCAAGAATTGAATCATGAATTGAATCATAAATCATTAATCGAATCATGAATCATGAATTGAATTATGAATCATGAATTGAATCATGAATCATGAATCATGAATTGAATCATGAATTGAATCATGAATCATGAATCATGAATTGAATCATAAATCATGAATCATAAATTAAATCATGATTAATGAATCATCAATTGAATCATGAATCATGAATCATGAATTAAATCATGAATCATAAATCAAATCATGAATCATGAATCGAATCATGAATCATGAATCATGAATTTAATCATGAATCATGAATCATGAATCATGAATCATGAAATGAATCATGAATCATGAATTGAATCATGAATCATGAATTATGAATCATGAATTGAATCATGCATTGAATCATGAATAATGAATCATGAATTGAATCATGAATCATGAATCACGAATCATAAATTGAATCATGAATTGAATCATGAATCATGACTCATAAATTGAATCATGAATCATGAATCATGAACTGAATCATGAATTGAATCATGAATCATGAATCATAAATTGAATCATGAATCATGAATCATGAATTGAATCATGAATCATAAATCATGAATTGATAATGAATCATGAATCATGAATTGAATAATGAATCATGATTTGAATCATGAATCACGAATCATGAAATAAATCATGAATCATGATTTGAATCATGAATCATAAATTGAATCATGAATTGAATCATGAATCATGAATCAGAAATGGAATCATGAGTCATGAATCATGAAATGATCATGAATCTTATTCTTTTATCTTATTACTATTAATTTAAATAAATAATTAATCATGAATCATGAATTGAATAATAAATCATTAATCATGAATTGAATCATGAATCATGAATTAGAAATGAATCATGGATCATGAATCATGAATTGAATAATGAATCATGAATTGAATCATGAATCATGAATTGAATCATGAATCATGAATCATAAATCGAATCATGAATTGAATCATGAATCATGAATCATGAATTGAATCATGAATCACGAATCATAAATTGAATCATGAACCATGAATCATGAATTTAATCATGAATCATGAATCGAATCATGAATCATGAATCATGAATTGAAACATAAATCATGAATTATGAATTTAATCATGAATCTTTAATCATGAATCATTAATCATGTATCATGAATTGAATCATGAATTGAATCATGAATCATTAATCGAATCATGAATCATTAATTGAATCATGAATTGAATCATAAATCATAAATTGAATCATGAATTGAATCATGAATCATGAATCATGAATTGAATCATGAATCATGAAACATGGAATGAATCATGAATCATGAATTGAATCATGAATCATGAATTTTGAATCATGAATTGAATCATGAATCATGAATTATGAATCATGAATTGAATCATGATTTGAATCATGAATTGAATCATGAATCATTAATTGAATCATGAATTGAATCATGAATAATAAATTGAATCATGAATTGAATCATGAATTGAATCATGAATCATGAATA
>NW_027446364.1:47500-50000 GCF_038048845.1 Mixophyes fleayi | reverse complement strand
TGTAAGCAACCAACACCTACAGCCACACCGCCCTGAACAAGCCAAATCTTGTCTGATCTTGGAAGTTAAGCAGGGCCAGGCCTGGTTAGTACTTGGATGGGAGACCACCTGGGAATACCAGGTGCTGTAGGCATTTTTTTTTTCTCTCTCTTGTTCTTGCTTCCTTCAATGCTGGTTTTGAGATGAATAAGAGATGTAGGTCAGTAGATAACCAATACCTACAGCCACACCACCCTGAACAAGCCCAATCTCGCCGGGTCTTGGAAGCTAAGCAGGGTCGGGCCTGGTTAGTACTTGGATGGGAGACCACCTGGGAATACCAGGTGCCGTAGGCCTTTTTTTTTCTCTCTCTTGTTCTTGCTTCCTTCAATGCTGGTTTTGAGATGTAGGTCAGTAGGTAACAAATACCTACAGCCACACCACCCTGAACAAGCCCAATCTTGCCTGATCTTGGAAGCTAAGCAGGGCCGGGCCTAGTTAGTACTTGGATGGGAGACCACCTGGGAATACCAGGTGCTGTAGGCCTTTTTTTTCTCTCTCTCTAGTTCTTGCTTCCTTCAATGCTGGTTTTGAGATGTATAAGAGATGTAGGTCTGTAAGCAACCAACACCTACAGCCACACCGCCCTGAACAAGCCCAATCTCGTCTGATCTTGAAAGTTAAGCAGTGCCGGGCCTGGTTAGTACTTGGATGGGAGACCACCTGGGAATACCAGGTGCCATAGGCATTTTTTTTTCTCTCTCTTGTTCTTGCTTCCTTCAATGCTGGTTTTGAGATGAATAAGAGATGTAGGTCAGTAGATAACCAATACCTACAGCCACACCACCCTGAACAAGCCCAATCTCGCCTGATCTTGGAAGCTAAGCAGGTCCGGGCCTGGTTAGTACTTGGATGGGAGACTACCTGGGAATACCAGGTGCCATAGGCATTTTTTTTTCTCTCTCTTGTTCTTGCTTCCTTTAATGCTGGTTTTGAGATGAATAAGAGATGTAGGTCAGTACATAACCAATACCTACAGCCACACCACCCTGAACAAGCCCAATCTCGCCTGATCTTGGAAGCTAAGCAGGGCCGGGCCTGGTTAGTACTTGGATGGGAGACCACCTGGGAATACCAGGTGCTTTAGGCCTTTTTTTTCTCTCTCTCTTGTTCTTGCTTCCTTCAATGCTGGTTTTGAGATGTAGGTCAGTAGGCAACAAATACCTACAGCCACACCACCCTGAACAAGCCCAATCTCGTCTGATTTTGGAAGCTAAGCAGGGCAGGGCCTGGTTAGTACTTGGATGGGAGACCACCTGGGAATACCAGGTGCTTTAGGCCTTTTTTTTCTCTCTCTCTTGTTCTTGCTTCCTTCAATGCTGGTTTTGAGATGTATAAGAGATGTAGGTCTGTAAGCAACCAACACCTACAGCGACACCACCCTGAACAAGCCCAATCTCGTCTGATCTTGAAAGTTAAGCAGTGCCCGGCCTGGTTAGTACTTGGATGGGAGACCACCTGGGAATACCAGGTGCCGTAGGCATTTTTTTTTTCTCTCTCTTGTTCTTGCTTCCTTCAATGCTGGTTTTGAGATGAATAAGAGATGTAGGTCAGTAGATAACCAATACCTACAGCCACACCACCCTGAACAAGCCCAATCTCGCCTGATCTTGGAAGCTAAGCAGGGTCGGGCCTGGTTAGTACTTGGATGGGAGACCACCTTGGAATACCAGGTGCCGTAGGCCTTTTTTTTTCTCTCTCTTGTTCTTGCTTCCTTCAATGCTGGTTTTGAGATGTAGGTCAGTAGGTAACAAATACCTACAGCCACACCACCCTGAACAAGCCCAATCTCGCCTGATCTTTGAAGCTAAGCAGGGCCAGGCCTGGTTAGTACTTGGATGGGAGACCACCTGGGAATACCAGGTGCTGTAGGCCTTTTTTTTCTCTCTCTCTTGTTCTTGCTTCCTTCAATGCTGGTTTTGAGATGTATAAGAGATGTAGGTCTGTAAGCAACCAACACCTACAGCCACACCGCCCTGAACAAGCCCAATCTTGTCTGATCTTGGAAGTTAAGCAGTGCCAGGCCTGGTTAGTACTTGGATGGGAGACCAGCTGGGAATACAAGGTGCCATAGGCCTTTTTTTTTCTCTCTCTTGTTCTTGCTTCCTTCAATGCTGGTTTTGAGATGAATAAGAGATGTAGGTCAGTAGATAACCAATACCTACAGCCACACCACCCTGAACAAGCCCAATCTCACCTGATCTTGGAAGCTAAGCAGGTCCGGGCCTGGTTAGTACTTGGATGGGAGACTACCTGGGAATACCAGGTGCCATAGGCATTTTTTTTTCTCTCTCTTGTTCTTGCTTCCTTCAATGCTGGTTTTGAGATGAATAAGAGATGTAGGTCAGTATATAACCAATACCTACAGCCTAACCACCCTGAACAAGCCCAATCTCGCCTGATCTTGGAAGCTAAGCAGGGCCGGGCCTGGTTAGTACTTGGATGGGAGACCACCTGGGAA
>NW_027446364.1:32500-35000 GCF_038048845.1 Mixophyes fleayi | reverse complement strand
CCTGGTTAGTACTTGGATGGGAGACTACCTGGGAATACCAGGTGCCGTAGGCATTTTTTTTCTCTCTCTTGTTCTTGCTACCTTCAATGCTGGTTTTGAGATGAATAAGAGATGTAGGTCAGTAGATAACCAATACCTACAGCCACACCACCCTGAACAAGCCCAATCTCACCTGATCTTTGAAGCTAAGCAGGGCTGGGCCTGGTTAGTAGTTGGATGGGAGACCACCTGGGAATACCAGGTGCCGTAGGCCTTTTTTTTTCTCTCTCTTGTTCTTGCTTCCTTCAATGCTGGTTTTGAGATGTAGGTCAGTAGGCAACAAATACCTACAGCCACACCACCCTGAACAAGCCCAATCTCGCCTGATCTTGGAAGCTAAGCAGGGCCGGGCCTGGTTAGTACTTGGGTGGGAGACCACCTGGGAATACCAGGTGCTGTAGGCCTTTTTTTTCTCTCTCTCTTGTTCTTGCTTCCTTCAATGCTGGTTTTGAGATGTATAAGAGATGTAGGTCTGTAAACAACCAACACCTACAGCCACACCGCCCTGAACAAGCCCAATCTCGTCTGATCTGGGAAGCTAAGCAGGGCCGTGCCTGGTTAGTACTTAGATGGGAGACCACCTGGGAATACCAGGTGCCATAGGCCATTTTTTTCTCTCTCTTGTTCTTGCTTACTTCAATGCTGGTTTTGAGATGTATAAGAGATGTAGGTCAGTAGGCAACCAATACCTACAGCCACACCACCCTGATCAAGCCCAATCTCGTCTAATCTTGGAAGCTAAGCAGGTTAGGGCCTGGTTAGTACTTGGATGGGAGACCACCTGGGAATACCAGGTGCTGTAGGCCTTTTTTTTCTCTCTCTCTTGTTCTTGCTTCCTTCAATGCTGGTTTTGAGATGTATAAGAGATGTAGGTCTGTAAGCAACCAACACCTACAGCCACACCACCCTGAACAAGCCGGATCTCGCCTGATCTTGAAAGCTAAGCAGGGCCAGGCCTGGTTAGTACTTGGATGGGAGACCACCTGGGAATACCAGGTGCTGTAGGCCTTTTTTTTCCTCTCTCTCTTGTTCTTGCTTCCTTCAATGCTGGTTTTGAGATGTATAAGAGATGTAGGTCTGTAAGCAACCAACACCTACAGCCACACCACCCTGAACAAGCCCAATCTTGTCTGATCTTGGAAGCTAAGCAGGGCCGGGCCTGGTTAGTACTTGGATGGGAGACTACCTGGGAATACCAGGTGCCGTAGGCATTTTTTTTTCTCTCTCTTGTTCTTGCTTCCTTCAATGCTGGTTTTGAGATGAATAAGAGATGTAGGTCAGTAAATAACCAATACCTACAGCCACACCACCCTGAACAAGCCCAATCTCGCCTGATCTTGGAAGCTAAGCAGAGCCAGGCCTGGTTAGTAGTTGGATGGGAGACCACCTGGGAATACCAGTTGCCATAGGCCTTTTTTTTTCTCTCTCTTGTTCTTGCTTCCTTCAATGCTGGTTTTGAGATGTAGGTCAGTAGGCAACAAATACCTACAGCCACACCACCCTGAACAAGTCCAAACTCGCCTGATCTTGGAAGCTAAGCAGGGCCGGGCCTGGTTAGTACTTGGATGGGAGACTACCTGGGAATACCAGGTGCCGTAGGCATTTTTTTTTCTCTCTCTTGTTCTTGCTACCTTCAATGCTGGTTTTGAGATGAATAAGAGATGTAGGTCAGTAGATAACCAATACCTACAGCCACACCACCCTGAACAAGCCCAATCTCACCTGATCTTGGAAGCTAAGCAGGGCTGGGCCTGGTTAGTAGTTGGATGGGAGACCACCTGGGAATACCAGGTGCCGTAGGCCTTTTTTTTTCTCTCTCTTGTTCTTGCTTCCTTCAATGCTGGTTTTGAGATGTAGGTCAGTAGGCAACAAATACCTACAGCCACACCACCCTGAACAAGCCCAATCTCGCCTGATCTTCGAAGCTAAGCAGGGCCGGGCCTGGTTAGTACTTGGGTGGGAGACCACCTGGGAATACCAGGTGCTGTAGGCCTTTTTTTTCTCTCTCTCTTGTTCTTGCTTCCTTCAATGCTGGTTTTGAGATGTATAAGAGATGTAGGTCTGTACGCAACCAACACCTACAGCCACACCGCCCTGAACAAGCCCAATCTTGTCTGATCTTGGAAGTTAAGCAGGGCCGGGCCTGGTTAGTACTTGGATGGGAGACCACCTGGGAATACCAGGTGCCGTAGGCATTTTTTTTTTCTCTCTCTTGTTCTTGCTTCCTTCAATGCTGGTTTTGAGATGAATAAGAGATGTAGATCAGTAGATAACCAATACCTACAGCCACACCACCCTGAACAAGCCCAATCTCGCCTGATCTTGGAAGCTAAGCAGGGTCAGGCCTGGTTAGTACTTGGATGGGAGACCACCTGGGAATGCCAGGTGCCATAGGCCATTTTTTTCTCTCTCTTGTTCTTGCTTCCTTCAATGCTGGTTTTGAGATGTATAAGAGATGTAG
>NW_027446363.1:0-62189 GCF_038048845.1 Mixophyes fleayi | reverse complement strand
TCTCTCCGCAGTCCAGGTACATTTTTTGGTGTGATTCAGACCGGTTCAGGGTTTTTAAATTATATTGTGGTGACCACTCCTCTACGCAGTCCAGGTACATTTTTTGGTGCGATTCAGACCATTTCAGGGTTTTTAGATTATAATGTGGTGGCCATTCCTCTACGCAGTCCAGGTACATTTTTTGGTGCGATTCAGACCAGTTCAGGGTTTTTAAATTATATTGTGGTGAGCACTCCTCTACGCAGTCCAGGTACATTTTTTTGGTGCGATTCAGACCAGTTCAGGGTTTTTAGATTATATTGTGGTGACCATTCCTCTACGCAGTCCAGGTACATTTTTTGGTGCGATTCAGACCAGTTAAGGGTTGTTAAATTATATTGTGGTGACCACTCCTCTACGCAGTCCAGATACATTTTTTGGTGCATTACAGACCCGTGGAGGGTTTTTAGATTATATTGTGGTGGCCATTCCTCTACGCAGTCCAGGTACATTTTTTGGTGCGATTCAGACCAGTTGAGGGTTGTTAAATTATATTGTGGTGACCACTCCTCTACGCAGTCCAGGTACATTTTTTGGTGCGATTCAGACAAGTTCAGGGTTTTTAAATTATATTGTGGTGACCACTCCTCTACGCAGTCCAGGTACATTTTTTGGTGCTATACAGACCCGTGGAGGGTTTTTAAATTATATTGTGGTGACCACTCCTCTACGCAGTCCATGTACATTTTTTGGTGCGATTCAGACCAGTTCAGGGTTTCTAAATTATATTGTGGTGACCACTCCTCTACGCAGTCCAGGTACATTTTTTGGTGCAATACAGACCCGTGGAGGGTTTTTATATTATATTGTGGTGACCACTCCTCTACGCAGCCCAGGTACATTTTTTGGTGCGATTCAGACCAGTTCAGGGTTTTTAAATTATATTGTGGTGAAAACTCCTCTACGCAGTCCAGGTACATTTTTTGGTGCGATTCAGACCATTTCAGGGTTTTTAGATTATATTGTGGTGACCATTCCTCTACGCAGTCCAGGTACATTTTTTGGTGCGATTCAGACCAGTTAAGGGTTGTTAAATTATATTGTGATGAACACTCTTCTACGCAGTCCAGGTACATTTTTTGGTGCAATACAGACCAGTTGAGGGTTGTTAAATTATATTGTGGTGACCACTCCTCTATGCAGTCCAGGTACATTTTTTGGTGCGATTCAGACCAGTTCAGGGTTGTTAAATTATATTGTGGTGACCACTCCTCTATGCAGTCCAGATACATTTTTTGGTGCAATACAGACCCGTGGAGGGTTTTTAAATTATATTGTGGTGACCACTCCTCTACGCAGTCCAGGTACATTTTTTGGTGCGATTCAGACCAGTTCAGGGTTTCTAAATTATATTGTGGTGACCACTCCTCTACGCAGTCCAGGTACATTTTTTGGTGCAATACAGACCCGTGGAGGGTTTTTAAATTATATTGTGGTGACCACTCCTCTATGCAGTCCAGGTACATTTTTTGGTGCGATTCAGACCATTTCAGGGTTTTTAGATTATAATGTGGTGGCCATTCCTCTACGCAGTCCACGTACATTTTTTGGTGCGATTCAGACCAGTTCAGGGTTTCTAAATTATATTGTGGTGACCACTTCTCTACGCAGTCCAGGTACATTTTTTGGTGCGATTCAGACCAGTTCAGAGTTTCTAAATTATATTGTGGTGACCACTCCTCTACGCAGTCCAGGTACATTTTTTGGTTCGATTCAGACCAGTTCAGGGTTTTTAAATTATATTGTGGTGAGCACTCCTCTACGCAGTACAGGTACATTTTTTGGTGCGATTCAGACCATTTCAGGGTTTTTAGATTATATTGTGGTGACCATTCCTCTACGCAGTCCAGGTACATTTTTTGGTGCGATTCAGACCAGTTAAGGGTTTCTAAATTATATTGTGGTGACCACTCCTCTACGCAGTCCAGATACATTTTTTGGTGCATTACAGACCCGTGGAGGGTTTTTAAATTATATTGTGGTGACCACTCCTCTACGCAGTCCAGGTACAGTTTTTTGGTGCGATTCAGACCAGTTCAGGGTTTTTAAATTATATTGTGGTGACCACTCCTCTATGCAGTCCAGGTACATTTTTTGGTGCGATTCAGACCATTTCAGGGTTTTTAGATTATAATGTGGTGGCCATTCCTCTACGCAGTCCACGTACATTTTTTGGTGCAATACAGACCCGTGGAGGGTTTTTAAATTATATTGTGGTGACCACTCCTCTATGCAGTCCAGGTACATTTTTTGGTGCGATTCAGACCAGTTCAGAGTTTCTAAATTATATTGTGGTGACCACTCCTCTACGCAGTCCAGGTACATTTTTTGGTTCGATTCAGACCAGTTCAGGGTTTTTAAATTATATTGTGGTGAGCACTCCTCTACGCAGTACAGGTACATTTTTTGGTGCGATTCAGACCATTTCAGGGTTTTTAGATTATATTGTGGTGACCATTCCTCTACGCAGTCCAGGTACATTTTTTGGTGCGATTCAGACCAGTTAAGGGTTTCTAAATTATATTGTGGTGACCACTCCTCTACGCAGTCCAGATACATTTTTTGGTGCATTACAGACCCGTGGAGGGTTTTTAAATTATATTGTGGTGACCACTCCTCTACGCAGTCCAGGTACAGTTTTTTGGTGCGATTCAGACCAGTTCAGGGTTTTTAAATTATATTGTGGTGACCACTCCTCTATGTAGTCCAGGTACATTTTTTGGTGTGATTCAGACCAGTTGAGGGTTGTTAAATTATATTGTGGTGACCACTCCTCTACGCAGTCCAGGTAAATTTTTTGGTGCGATTCAGACCAGTTCAGGGTTTTTAAATTATATTGTGGTGACCACTCCTCTACGCAGTCCAGGTACATTTTTTGGTGCGATTTAGACCAGTTCAGAGTTTTTAAATTATATTGTGGTGACCACTCCTCTACGCAGTCCAGGTACATTTTTTGGTGCGATTCAGACCAGTTCAGGGTTTTTAAATTATATTGTGGGGACCACTCCTCTACGCAGTCCAGGTACATTTTTTGGTGCGATTCAGACCATTTCAGGGTTTTTAAATTATATTGTGGTGACCATTCCTCTACGCAGTCCAGGTACATTTTTTGGTGCAATTCAGACCAGTTAAGGGTTATTAAATTATATTATGGTGACCATTCCTCTACGCCGTCCAGATACATTTTTTGGTGCATTACAGACCCGTGGAGGGTTTTTAAATTATATTGTGGTGACCACTCCTCTACGCAGTCCAGGTACATTTTTTGGTGCGATTCAGACCAGTTCAGGGTTTTTAAATTATATTGTGGTGACCACTCCTCTACGCAGTCCAGGTACATTTTTTGGTGCAATACAGACCCGTGGAGGGTTTTTATATTTTATTGTGGTGACCACTCCTCTATGCAGTCCAGGTACATTTTTTGGTGCGATTCAGACCAGTTCAGGGTTTTTAAAATATATTGTGGTGACCACTACTCTATGCAGTCCAGGTACAATTTTTGGTGCGATTCAGACCAGTTCAGGGTTTTTAAATTATATTGTAGTGACCACTCCTCTACGCAGTCCAGGTACATTTTTTGGTGCGATTCAGACCAGTTCAGGGTTTTTAAATTATATTGTGGTGACCACTCCTCTACGCAGTCCAGGTACATTTTTTGGTGCGATTCAGACCAGTTCAGGGTTTTTAAATTATATTGTGGTGACCACTCCTCTACGCAGTCCAGGTACATTTTTTGGTGCGATTCAGACCAGTTCAGGGTTTTTAAATTATATTGTGGTGATCACTCCTCTACGCAGTCCAGGTACATTTTTTGGTGCGATTTAGACCAGTTCAGGGTTTTTAAATTATATTGTGGTGACCACTCCTCTACGCAGTCCAGGTGCATTTTTTGGTGCGATTCAGACCAGTTCAGGGTTTTTAAATTATATTGTGGTGACCACTCCTCTACGCAGTCCAGGTACATTTTTTGATGCAATACAGACCCGTGGAGGGTTTTTATATTATATTGTGGTGACCACTCCTCTATGCAGTCCAGGTACATTTTTTGGTGCGATTCAGACCAGTTCAGGGTTTTTAAATTATATTGTAGTGACCACTCCTCTACGCAGTCCAGGTACATTTTTTGGTGCGATTCAGACCAGTTCAGGGTTTTTAAATTATATTGTGGTGACCACTCCTCTACGCAGTCCAGGCACATTTTTTGGTGCGATTCAGACCATTTCAGGGTTTTTAGATTATATTGTGGTGACCATTCCTCTACGCAGTCCAGGTACATTTTTGGGTACGATTCAGACCAGTTCAGGGTTGTTAAGTTATATTGTGGTGACCACTCCTCTACGCAGTCCAGATACATTTTTTGGAGCAATACAGACCCGTGGAGGGTTTTTAAATTATATTGTGGTGACCACTCCTGTATGCAGTCCAGGTACATTTTTTGGTGCGATTCAGACCAGTTCAGGGTTTCTAAATTATATTGTGGTGACCACTCTACGCAGTCCAGGTACATTTTTTGGTGCAATACAGACCCGTGGAGGGTTTTTATATTATATTGTGGTGACCACTCCTCTATGCAGTCCAGGTACATTTTTTGGTGCGATTCAGACCAGTTCAGGGATTTTAAATTATATTGTGGTGACCACTCCTCTACGCAGTCCAGGTACATTTTTTGGTGCGATTCAGACCAGTTCAGGGTTTTTAAATTATATTGTGGTGACCACTCCTCTACGCAGTCCAGGTACATTTTTTGGTGCGATTCAGACCAGTTCAGGGTTTTTAAATTATATTGTGGTGACCACTCCTCTACGCAGTCCAGGTACATTTTTTGGTGCGATTCAGACCAGTTCAGGGTTTTTAAATTATATTGTGGTGACCACTCCTCTATGCAGTCCAGGTACATTTTTTGGTGCGATTCAGACCAGTTCAGGGTTTTTAAATTATATTGTGGTGACCACTCCTCTATGCAGTCCAGGTACATTTTTTGGTGCGATTCAGACCAGTTTAGGGTTTTTAAATTATATTGTGGTGACCACTCCTCTACGCAGTCCAGATACATTTTTTGGTGCATTACAGACCCGTGGAGGGTTTTTAAATTATATTGAGGTGACCACTCCTCTACGCAGTCCAGGTACATTTTTTTGGTGCGATTCAGACCGGTTGAGGGTTGTTAAATTATATTGTGGTGAGCACTCTACGCAGTCCAGGTACATTTTTTGGTGCGATTTAGACCAGTTCAGGGTTTTTAAATTATATTGTGGTGACCACTCCTCTACGCAGTCCAGGTGCATTTTTTGGTGCGATTCAGACCAGTTCAGGGTTTCTAAATTATATTGTGGTGACCACTTCTCTACGCAGTCCAGGTACATTTTTTGGTGCAATACAGACCCGTGGAGGGTTTTTAAATTATATTGTGGTGACCACTCCTCTATGCAGTCCAGGTACATTTTTTGGTGCGATTCAGACCAGTTCAGGGTTTCTAAATTATATTGTGGTGACCACTCCTCTACGCAGTCCAGGTACATTTTTTGGTTCGATTCAGACCAGTTCAGGGTTTTTAAATTATATTGTGGTGAGCACTCCTCTACGCAGTACAGGTACATTTTTTGGTGCGATTCAGACCATTTCAGGGTTTTTAGATTATATTGTGGTGACCATTCCTCTACGCAGTCCAGGTACATTTTTTGGTGCGATTCAGACCAGTTAAGGGTTTCTAAATTATATTGTGGTGACCACTCCTCTACGCAGTCCAGATACATTTTTTGGTGCATTACAGACCCGTGGAGGGTTTTTAAATTATATTGTTGTGACCACTCCTCTACGCAGTCCAGGTACAGTTTTTTGGTGCGATTCAGACCAGTTCAGGGTTTTTAAATTATATTGTGGTGACCACTCCTCTATGTAGTCCAGGTACATTTTTTGGTGTGATTCAGACCAGTTGAGGGTTGTTAAATTATATTGTGGTGACCACTCCTCTACGCAGTCCAGGTAAATTTTTTGGTGCGATTCAGACCAGTTCAGGGTTTTTAAATTATATTGTGGTGACCACTCCTCTACGCAGTCCAGGTACATTTTTTGGTGCGATTCAGACCAGTTCAGGGTTTTTAAATTATATTGTGGTGACCACTCCTCTACGCAGTCCAGGTACATTTTTTGGTGCGATTCAGACCAGTTCAGGGTTTTTAAATTATATTGTGGTGACCACTCCTCTACGCAGTCCAGGTACATTTTTTGGTGCGATTCAGACCAGTTCAGGGTTTTTAAATTATATTGTGGTGATCACTCCTCTACGCAGTCCAGGTACATTTTTTGGTGCGATTTAGACCAGTTCAGGGTTTTTAAATTATATTGTGGTGACCACTCCTCTACGCAGTCCAGGTGCATTTTTTGGTGCGATTCAGACCAGTTCAGGGTTTTTAAATTATATTGTGGTGACCACTCCTCTACGCAGTCCAGGTACATTTTTTGATGCAATACAGACCCGTGGAGGGTTTTTATATTATATTGTGGTGACCACTCCTCTATGCAGTCCAGGTACATTTTTTGGTGCGATTCAGACCAGTTCAGGGTTTTTAAATTATATTGTAGTGACCACTCCTCTACGCAGTCCAGGTACATTTTTTGGTGCGATTCAGACCAGTTCAGGGTTTTTAAATTATATTGTGGTGACCACTCCTCTACGCAGTCCAGGTACATTTTTTGGTGCGATTCAGACCATTTCAGGGTTTTTAGATTATATTGTGGTGACCATTCCTCTACGCAGTCCAGGTACATTTTTGGGTACGATTCAGACCAGTTCAGGGTTGTTAAGTTATATTGTGGTGACCACTCCTCTACGCAGTCCAGATACATTTTTTGGAGCAATACAGACCCGTGGAGGGTTTTTAAATTATATTGTGGTGACCACTCCTGTATGCAGTCCAGGTACATTTTTTGGTGCGATTCAGACCAGTTCAGGGTTTCTAAATTATATTGTGGTGACCACTCTACGCAGTCCAGGTACATTTTTTGGTGCAATACAGACCCGTGGAGGGTTTTTATATTATATTGTGGTGACCACTCCTCTATGCAGTCCAGGTACATTTTTTGGTGCGATTCAGACCAGTTCAGGGATTTTAAATTATATTGTGGTGACAACTCCTCTAAGCAGTCCAGGTACATTTTTTTGGTGCGATTCAGACCAGTTCAGGGTTTTTAAATTATATTGTGCTGACCACTCCTCTACACAGTCCAGGTACATTTTTTGGTGCGATTCAGACCAGTTCAGGGTTTTTAAATTATATTGTGGTGACCACTCCTCTACGCAGTCCAGGTACATTTTTTGGTGCGATTCAGACCAGTTCAGGGTTTTTAAATTATATTGTGGTGACCACTCCTCTACGCAGTCCAGGTACATTTTTTGGTGCGATTCAGACCAGTTCAGGGTTTTTAATTTATATTGTGGTGACCACTCCTCTACGCAGTCCAGGTACATTTTTTGGTGCGATTCAGACCAGTTCAGGGTTTTTAAATTATATTGTGGTGACCACTCCTCTACGCAGTCCAGGTACATTTTTTGGTGCGATTCAGACCAGTTCAGGGTTTTTAAATTATATTGTGGTGACCACTCCTCTACGCAGTCCAGGTACATTTTTTGGTGCGATTCAGACCAGTTCAGGGTTTTTAAATTATATTGTGGTGACCACTCCTCTATGCAGTCCAGGTACATTTTTTGGTGCGATTCAGACCAGTTCAGGGTTTTTAAATTATATTGTGGTGACCACTCCTCTATGCAGTCCAGGTACATTTTTTGGTGCGATTCAGACCAGTTTAGGGTTTTTAAATTATATTGTGGTGACCACTCCTCTACGCAGTCCAGATACATTTTTTGGTGCATTACAGACCCGTGGAGGGTTTTTAAATTATATTGAGGTGACCACTCCTCTACGCAGTCCAGGTACATTTTTTTGGTGCGATTCAGACCGGTTGAGGGTTGTTAAATTATATTGTGGTGAGCACTCTACGCAGTCCAGGTACATTTTTTGGTGCGATTTAGACCAGTTCAGGGTTTTTAAATTATATTGTGGTGACCACTCCTCTACGCAGTCCAGGTGCATTTTTTGGTGCGATTCAGACCAGTTCAGGGTTTTTAAATTATATTGTGGTGACCACTCCTCTACGCAGTCCAGGTACATTTTTTGGTGCGATTCAGACCAGTTGAGGGTTGGTAAATTATTTTGTGGTGACCACTCCTCTACGCAGTCCAGGTACATTTTTTGGTGCGATTCAGACCAGTTCAGGGTTTTTAAATTATATTGTGGTGACCACTCCTCTACGCAGTCCAGGTACATTTTTTGTGCGATTCAGACCAGTTCAGGGTTTTAAATTATATTGTGGTGACCACTCCTCTACGCAGTCCAGGTACATTTTTTGGTGCGATTCAGACCATTTCAGGGTTTTTAGATTATATTGTGGTGACCATTCCTCTACGCAGTCCAGGTACATTTTTGGGTACGATTCAGACCAGTTCAGGGTTGTTAAGTTATATTGTGGTGACCACTCCTCTACGCAGTCCAGATACATTTTTTGGAGCAATACAGACCCGTGGAGGGTTTTTAAATTATATTGTGGTGACCACTCCTGTATGCAGTCCAGGTACATTTTTTGGTGCGATTCAGACCAGTTCAGGGTTTTTAAATTATATTGTGGTGACCACTCTACGCAGTCCAGGTACATTTTTTGGTGCAATACAGACCCGTGGAGGGTTTTTATATTATATTGTGGTGACCACTCCTCTATGCAGTCCAGGTACATTTTTTGGTGCGATTCAGACCAGATCAGGGATTTTAAATTATATTGTGGTGACAACTCCTCTAAGCAGTCCAGGTACATTTTTTGGTGCGATTCAGACCAGTTCAGGGTTTTTAAATTATATTGTGCTGACCACTCCTCTACGCAGTCCAGGTACATTTTTTGGTGCGATTCAGACCAGTTCAGGGTTTTTAAATTATATTGTGGTGACCACTCCTCTACGCAGTCCAGGTACATTTTTTGGTGCGATTCAGACCAGTTCAGGGTTTTTAAATTATATTGTGGTGACCACTCCTCTACGCAGTCCAGGTACATTTTTTGGTGCGATTCAGACCAGTTCAGGGTTTTTAAATTATATTGTGGTGACCACTCTACGCAGTCCAGGTACATTTTTTGGTGCAATACAGACCCGTGGAGGGTTTTTATATTATATTGTGGTGACCACTCCTCTACGCAGTCCAGGTGCATTTTTTGGTGCGATTCAAACCAGTTCAGGGTTTTTAAATTATATTGTGGTGATCACTCCTCTACGCAGTCCAGGTGCATTTTTTGGTGCGATTCAGACCAGTTCAGGGTTTTTAAATTATATTGTGGGTGACCACTCCTCTACGCAGTCCAGGTACATTTTTTGGTGCGATTCAGACCAGTTCAGGGTTTTTAAATTATATTGTGGTGACCACTCCTCTACGCAGTCCAGGTACATTTTTTGGTGCGATTCAGACCAGTTCAGGGTTTTTAAATTATATTGTGGTGACCACTCCTCTATGCAGTCCAGGTACATTTTTTGGTGCGATTCAGACCAGTTCAGGGTTTTTAAATTATATTGTGGTGACCACTCCTCTATGCAGTCCAGGTACATTTTTTGGTGCGATTCAGACCAGTTTAGGGTTTTTAAATTATATTGTGGTGACCACTCCTCTACGCAGTCCAGATACATTTTTTGGTGCATTACAGACCCGTGGAGGGTTTTTAAATTATATTGAGGTGACCACTCTCCTCTACGCAGTCCAGGTACATTTTTTTGGTGCGATTCAGACCGGTTGAGGGTTGTTAAATTATATTGTGGTGAGCACTCCTCTACGCAGTCCAGGTACATTTTTTGGTGTGATTCAGACCAGTTCAGGGTTTTTAAATTATATTGTGGTGACCACTCCTCTACGCAGTCCAGGTACATTTTTTTGGTGCAATTCAGACCAGTTGAGGGTTGTTAAATTATATAGTGGTGACCACTCCTCTATGCAGTCCAGGTACATTTTTGGTGCGATTCAGACCAGTTCAGGGTTTTTAAATTATATTGTGGTGACCACTCCTCTATGCAGTCCAGGTACATTTTTTGGTGCGATTCAGACCAGTTGAGGGTTTTTAAATTACATTGTGGTGATCACTCCTCTACGCAGTCCAGGTACATTTTTTGGTGCGAGTCAGACCAGTTCAGGGTTTTTAAATTATATTGTGGTGACCACTCCTCTACGCAGTCCAGGTACATTTTTTGGTGCGATTCAGACCATTTCAGGGTTTTTAGATTATATTGTGGTGGCCATTCCTCTACGCAGTCCAGGTACATTTTTTGGTGCGATTCAGACCAGTTCAGGGTTGTTAAATTATATTGTGGTGACCACTCCTCTATGCAGTCCAGATACATTTTTTGGTGCAATACAGACCCGTGGAGGGTTTTTAAATTATATTGTGGTGACCACTCCTCTACGCAGTCCAGGTACATTTTTTGGTGCGATTCAGACCAGTTCAGGGTTTCTAAATTATATTGTGGTGACCTCTCCTCTACGCAGTCCAGGTACATTTTTTGGTGCAATACAGACCCGTGGAGGGTTTTTAAATTATATTGTGGTGACCACTCCTCTATGCAGTCCAGGTACATTTTTTGGTGCGATTCAGACCAGTTCAGGGTTTTTAAATTATATTGTGGTGAGCACTCCTCTACGCAGTCCAGGTACATTTTTTGGTGCGATTCAGACCATTTCAGGGTTTTTAGATTATATTGTGGTGACCATTCCTCTACGCAGTCCAGGTACATTTTTTGGTGCGATTCAGACCAGTTAAGGGTTGTTAAATTATATTGTGGTGACCACTCCTCTACGCAGTCCAGATACATTTTTTGGTGCATTACAGACCCGTGGAGGGTTTTTAAATTATATTGTGGTGACCACTCCTCTACGCAGTCCAGGTACATTTTTTGGTGCGATTCAGACCAGTTCAGGGTTTTTAAATTATATTGTGGTGACCACTCCTCTATGTAGTCCAGGTACATTTTTTGGTGCGATTCAGACCAGTTGAGGGTTGTTAAATTATATTGTGGTGACCACTCCTCTACGCAGTCCAGGTAAATTTTTTGGTGCGATTCAGACCAGTTCAGGGTTTTTAAATTATATTATGGTGACCACTCCTCTACGCAGTCCAGGTACATTTTTTGGTGCGATTTAGACCAGTTCAGGGTTTTTAAATTATATTGTGGTGACCACTCCTCTACGCAGTCCAGGTACATTTTTTGGTGCGATTCAGACCAGTTCAGGGTTTTTAAATTATATTGTGGTGACCACTCCTCTATGCAGTCCAGGTACATTTTTTGGTGCGATTCAGACCATTTCAGGGTTTTTAGATTATATTGTGGTGACCATTCCTCTACGCAGTCCAGGTACATTTTTTGGTGCGATTCAGACCAGTTAAGGGTTGTTAAATTATATTATGGTGACCACTCCTCTACGCCGTCCAGATACATTTTTTGGTGCATTACAGACCCGTGGAGGGTTTTTAAATTATATTGTGGTGACCACTCCTCTACGCAATCCAGGTACATTTTTTGGTGCGATTCAGACCAGTTCAGGGTTTTTAAATTATATTGTGGTGAACACTCCTCTACGCAGTCCAGGTACATTTTTTGGTGCAATACAGACCCGTGGAGGGTTTTTATATTTTATTGTGGTGACCACTCCTCTATGCAGTCCAGGTACATTTTTTGGTGCGATTCAGACCAGTTCAGGGTTTTTAAATTATATTGTGGTGACCACTCCTCTACGCAGTCCAGGTACATTTTTTGGTGCGATTCAGACCAGTTCAGGGTTTTTAAATTATATTGTGGTGACCACTCCTCCACGCAGTCCAGGTACATTTTTTGGTGCGATTCAGACCAGTTCAGGGTTTTTAAATTATAATGTGGTGACCACTCCTCTACGCAGTCCAGGTACATTTTTTGGTGCGATTCAGACCAGTTCAGGGTTTTTAAATTATATTGTGGTGATCACTCCTCTACGCAGTCCAGGTGCATTTTTTGGTGCGATTCAGACCAGTTCAGGGTTTTTAAATTATATTGTGGTGACCACTCCTCTATGCAGTCCAGGTACATTTTTTGGTGCGATTAAGACCAGTTCAGGGTTTCTAAATTATATTGAGGTGACCACTCCTCTACGCAGTCCAGGTACATTTTTTGGTGCAATACAGACCCGTGGAGGGTTTTTAAATTATATTGTGGTGACCACTCCTCTACGCAGTCCAGGTACATTTTTTGGTGCGATTCAGACCAGTTCAGGGTTTTTAAATTATATTGTGGTGAGCACTCCTCTACTCAGTCCAGGTACATTTTTTGGTGTGATTCAGACCAGTTCAGGGTTTTTAAATTATATTGTGGTGACCACTCCTCTACGCAGTCCAGGTACATTTTTTTGGTGCGATTCAGACCAGTTGAGGGTTGTTAAATTATATTGTGGTGACCACTCCTCTATGCAGTCCAGGTACATTTTTTGGTGCGATTCAGACCAGTTCAGGGTTTTTAAATTATATTGTGGTGACCACTCCTCTATGCAGTCCAGGTACATTTTTTGGTGCGATTCAGACCAGTTGAGGGTTGTTAAATTATATTGTGGTGACCACTCCTCTACGCAGTCCAGGTAAATTTTTTGGTGCGATTCAGACCATTTCAGGGTTTTTAGATTACCGTATATTGTGGTGACCATTCCTCTACGCAGTCCAGGTACATTTTTTGGTGCGATTCAGACCAGTTAAGGGTTGTTAAATTATATTATGGTGACCACTCCTCTACGCCGTCCAGATACATTTTTTGGTGCATTACAGATCCGTGGAGGGTTTTTAAATTATATTGTGGTGACCACTCCTCTACGCAATCCAGGTACATTTTTTGGTGCGATTCAGACCAGTTCAGGGTTTTTAAATTATATTGTGGTGACCACTCCTCTACGCAGTCCAGGTACATTTTTTGGTGCAATACAGACCCGTGTAGGGTTTTTATATTATATTGTGGTGACCACTACTCTATGCAGTCCAGGTACGTTTTTTGGTGCGATTCAGACCAGTTCAGGGATTTTAAATTATATTGTGGTGACAACTCCTCTAAGTAGTCCAGGTACATTTTTTGGTGCGATTCAGACCAGTTCAGGGTTTTTAGATTATATTGTGGTGGCCATTCCTCTACGCAGTCCAGGTACATTTTTTGCTGCGATTCAGACCAGTTCAGGGTTGTTAAATTATATTGTGGTGACCACTCCTCTATGCAGTCCAGATACATTTTTTGGTGCAATACAGACCCGTGGAGGGTTTTTAAATTATATTGTGGTGACCACTCCTCTACGCAGTCCAGGTACATTTTTTGGTGCGATTCAGACCAGTTCAGGGTTTCTAAATTATATTGTGGTGACCACTCCTCTACGCAGTCCAGGTACATTTTTTGGTGCAATACAGACCCGTGGAGGGTTTTTAAATTATATTGTGGTGACCACTCCTCTACGCAGTCCAGGTACATTTTTTGGTGCGATTCAGACCAGTTCAGGGTTTTTAAATTATATTGTGGTGAGCACTCCTCTACGCAGTCCAGGTACATTTTTTGGTGCGATTCAGACCATTTCAGGGTTTTTAGATTATATTGTGGTGACCATTCCTCTACGCAGTCCAGGTACATTTTTTCGTGCGATTCAGACCAGTTAAGGGTTGTTAAATTATATTGTGCTTACCACTCCTCTACGCAGTCCAGATACATTTTTTGGTGCATTACAGACCGTGGAGGGTTTTTTAAATTATATTGTGGTGACCACTCTCTACGCAGTCCAGGTACATTTTTTGGTGCGATTCAGACCAGTTCAGGGTTTTTAAATTATATTGTGGTGACCACTCCTCTATGTAGTCCAGGTACATTTTTTGGTGCGATTCAGACCAGTTGAGGGTTGTTAAATTATATTATGGTGACCCCTCCTCTACGCAGTCCAGGTAAATTTTTTGGTGCGATTCAGATCAGTTCAGGGTTTTTAAATTATATTGTGGTGACCAATCCTCTACGCAGTCCAGGTACATTTTTTGGTGCGATTTAGACCAGTTCAGGGTTTTTAAATTATATTGTGGTGACCACTCCTCTACGCAGTCCAGGTACATTTTTTGGTGCGATTCAGACCAGTTCAGGGTTTTTAAATTATATTGTGGTGACCACTCCTCTATGCAGTCCAGGTACATTTTTTGGTGCGATTCAGACCATTTCAGGGTTTTTAGATTACCGTATATTGTGGTGACCATTCCTCTACGCAGTCCAGGTACATTTTTTGGTGCGATTCAGACCAGTTAAGGGTTGTTAAATTATATTATGGTGACCACTCCTCTACGCCGTCCAGATACATTTTTTGGTGCATTACAGATCCGTGGAGGGTTTTTAAATTATATTGTGGTGACCACTCCTCTACGCAATCCAGGTACATTTTTTGGTGCGATTCAGACCAGTTCAGGGTTTTTAAATTATATTGTGGTGACCACTCCTCTACGCAGTCCAGGTACTTTTTTTGGTGCAATACAGACCCGTGGAGGGTTTTTATATTTTATTGTGGTGACCACTCCTCTATGCAGTCCAGGTACATTTTTTGGTGCGATTCAGACCAGTTCAGGGTTTTTAAATTATATTGTGGTGACCACTCCTCTACGCAGTCCAGGTACATTTTTTGGTGCAATACAGACCCGTGGAGGGTTTTTATATTATATTGTGGTGACCACTGCTCTATGCAGTCCAGGTACGTTTTTTGGTGCGATTCAGACCAGTTCAGGGATTTTAAATTATATTGTGGTGACAACTCCTCTAAGTAGTCCAGGTACATTTTTTGGTGCGATTCAGACCAGTTCAGGGTTTTTAAATTATATTGTGGTGACCACTCCTCTACGCAGTCCAGGTACATTTTTTGGTGCGATTCAGACCAGTTCAGGGTTTTTAAATTATATTGTGGTGACCACTCCTCTATGTAGTCCAGGTACATTTTTTGGTGCGATTCAGACCAGTTGAGGGTTGTTAAATTATATTGTGGTGACCACTCCTCTACACAGTCCAGGTAAATTTTTTGGTGCGATTCAGACCAGTTCAGGGTTTTTAAATTATATTGTGGTGACCACTCCTCTACGCAGTCCAGGTACATTTTTTGGTGCGATTTAGAACAGTTCAGGGTTTTTAAATTATATTGTGGTGACCACTCCTCTATGCAGTCCAGGTACATTTTTTGGTGCGATTCAGACCAGTTGAGGGTTGTTAAATTATATTGTGGTGACCACTCCTCTACGCAGTCCAGGTAAATTTTTTGGTGCGATTCAGACCATTTCAGGGTTTTTAGATTACCGTATATTGTGGTGACCATTCCTCTACGCAGTCCAGGTACATTTTTTGGTGCGATTCAGACCAGTTAAGGGTTGTTAAATTATATTATGGTGACCACTCCTCTACGCCGTCCAGATACATTTTTTGGTGCATTACAGATCCGTGGAGGTTTTTAAATTATATTGTGGTGACCACTCCTCTACGCAATCCAGGTACATTTTTTGGTGCGATTCAGACCAGTTCAGGGTTTTTAAATTATATTGTGGTGACCACTCCTCTACGCAGTCCAGGTACATTTTTTGGTGCAATACAGACCCGTGGAGGGTTTTTATATTATATTGTGGTGACCACTACTCTATGCAGTCCAGGTACGTTTTTTGGTGCGATTCAGACCAGTTCAGGGATTTTAAATTATATTGTGGTGACAACTCCTCTAAGTAGTCAGGTACATTTTTTGGTGCGATTCAGACCAGTTCAGGGTTTTTAGATTATATTGTGGTGGCCATTCCTCTACGCAGTCCAGGTACATTTTTTGCTGCGATTCAGACCAGTTCAGGGTTGTTAAATTATATTGTGGTGACCACTCCTCTATGCAGTCCAGATACATTTTTTGGTGCAATACAGACCCGTGGAGGGTTTTTAAATTATATTGTGGTGACCACTCCTCTACGCAGTCCAGGTACATTTTTTGGTGCGATTCAGACCAGTTCAGGGTTTCTAAATTATATTGTGGTGACCACTCCTCTACGCAGTCCAGGTACATTTTTTGGTGCAATACAGACCCGTGGAGGGTTTTTAAATTATATTGTGGTGACCACTCCTCTACGCAGTCCAGGTACATTTTTTGGTGCGATTCAGACCAGTTCAGGGTTTTTAAATTATATTGTGGTGAGCACTCCTCTACGCAGTCCAGGTACATTTTTTGGTGCGATTCAGACCATTTCAGGGTTTTTAGATTATATTGTGGTGACCATTCCTCTACGCAGTCCAGGTACATTTTTTCGTGCGATTCAGACCAGTTAAGGGTTGTTAAATTATATTGTGCTTACCACTCCTCTACGCAGTCCAGATACATTTTTTGGTGCATTACAGACCGTGGAGGGTTTTTAAATTATATTGTGTGACCACTCCTCTACGCAGTCCAGGTACATTTTTTGGTGCGATTCAGACCAGTTCAGGGTTTTTAAATTATATTGTGGTGACCACTCCTCTATGTAGTCCAGGTACATTTTTTGGTGCGATTCAGACCAGTTGAGGGTTGTTAAATTATATTATGGTGACCCCTCCTCTACGCAGTCCAGGTAAATTTTTTGGTGCGATTCAGATCAGTTCAGGGTTTTTAAATTATATTGTGGTGACCAATCCTCTACGCAGTCCAGGTACATTTTTTGGTGCGATTTAGACCAGTTCAGGGTTTTTAAATTATATTGTGGTGACCACTCCTCTACGCAGTCCAGGTACATTTTTTGGTGCGATTCAGACCAGTTCAGGGTTTTTAAATTATATTGTGGTGACCACTCCTCTATGCAGTCCAGGTACATTTTTTGGTGCGATTCAGACCATTTCAGGGTTTTTAGATTACCGTATATTGTGGTGACCATTCCTCTACGCAGTCCAGGTACATTTTTTGGTGCGATTCAGACCAGTTAAGGGTTGTTAAATTATATTATGGTGACCACTCCTCTACGCCGTCCAGATACATTTTTTGGTGCATTACAGATCCGTGGAGGGTTTTTAAATTATATTGTGGTGACCACTCCTCTACGCAATCCAGGTACATTTTTTGGTGCGATTCAGACCAGTTCAGGGTTTTTAAATTATATTGTGGTGACCACTCCTCTACGCAGTCCAGGTACTTTTTTTGGTGCAATACAGACCCGTGGAGGGTTTTTATATTTTATTGTGGTGACCACTCCTCTATGCAGTCCAGGTACATTTTTTGGTGCGATTCAGACCAGTTCAGGGTTTTTAATTATATTGTGGTGACCACTCCTCTACGCAGTCCAGGTACATTTTTTGGTGCAATACAGACCCGTGGAGGGTTTTTATATTATATTGTGGTGACCACTGCTCTATGCAGTCCAGGTACGTTTTTTGGTGCGATTCAGACCAGTTCAGGGATTTTAAATTATATTGTGGTGACAACTCCTCTAAGTAGTCCAGGTACATTTTTTGGTGCGATTCAGACCAGTTCAGGGTTTTTAAATTATATTGTGGTGACCACTCCTCTACGCAGTCCAGGTACATTTTTTGGTGCGATTCAGACCAGTTCAGGGTTTTTAAATTATATTGTGGTGACCACTCCTCTATGTAGTCCAGGTACATTTTTTGGTGCGATTCAGACCAGTTGAGGGTTGTTAAATAATATTGTGGTGACCACTCCTCTACACAGTCCAGGTAAATTTTTTGGTGCGATTCAGACCAGTTCAGGGTTTTTAAATTATATTGTGGTGACCACTCCTCTACGCAGTCCAGGTACATTTTTTGGTGCGATTTAGAACAGTTCAGGGTTTTTAATTATATTGTGGTGACCACTCCTCTATGCAGTCCAGGTACATTTTTTGGTGCGATTCAGACCATTTCAGGGTTTTTAGATTATATTGTGGTGACCATTCTTCTACGCAGTCCAGCTACATTTTTTGGTGCGATTCAGACCAGTTAAGGGTTGTTAAATTATATTATGGTGACCATTCCTCTACGCCGTCCAGATACATTTTTTGAAGCATTACAGACCCGTGGAGGGTTTTTAAATAATATTGTGGTGACCACTCCTCTACGCAGTCCAGGTACATTTTTTGGTGCGATTCAGACCATTTCAGGGTTTTTAGATTATATTGTGGTGACCATTCCTCTACGCAGTCCAGGTACATTTTTGGGTGCGATTCAGAACAGGTAAGGGTTGTTAAAATATATTGTGATGAACACTCCTCTACGCAGTCCAGATACATTTTTTGGTGCATTACAGACCCGTGGAGGGTTTTTAAATTATATTGTGGTGAGCACTCCTCTACGCAGTCCAGGTACATTTTTTGGTGTGATTCAGACCAGTTCAGTGTTTTTAAATTATATTGTGGTGACCAATCCTCTCCGCAGTCCAGGTACATTTTTTGGTGCGATTCAGACCGGTTGAGGGTTGTTAAATTATATTGTGGTTGACCACTCCTCTACGCAGTCCAGGTACATTTTTTGGTGCGAATCAGACCAGTTCAGGGTTTTTAAATTATATTGTGGTGACCACTCCTCTACGCAGTCCAGGTACATTTTTTGGTGCGATTCAAACCAGTTCAGGGTTTTTAAATTATATTGTGGTGACCACTCCTCTACGCAGTCCAGGTACATTTTTTGGTGCGATTCAGACCAGTTGAGGGTTGTTAAATTATATTGTGGTGACCACTCCTCTACGCAGTCCAGGTACATTTTTTGGTGCGATTCAGACCAGTTGAGGGTTTTTAAATTACATTGTGGTGACCACTCCTCTACGCAGTCCAGGTACATTTTTTGGTGCGATTCAGACCAGTTCAGGGTTTTTGAATTATTTTGTGGTTACCACTCCTCTACGCAGTCCAGGTACATTTTTGGTGCGATTCAGACCATTTCAGGGTTTTTAGATTATATTGTGGTGGCCATTCCTCTCCGCAGTCCAGGTACATTTTTTGGTGCGATTCAGACCAGTTCAGAGTTGTTAAATTATATTGTGGTGACCACTCCTCTATGCAGTCCAGGTACATTTTTTGGTGCGATGCAGACCAGTTCAGGGTTTCTAAATTATATTGTGGTGACCACTCCTCTACGCAGTCCAGGTACATTTTTTGGTGCAATACAGACCCGTGGAGGGTTTTTAAATTATATTGTGGTGACCACTCCTCTACGCAGTCCAGGTACATTTTTTGGTGCGATTCAGACCAGTTCAGGGTTTTTAAATTATATTGTGGTGACCACTCCTCTATGCAGTCCAGGTACATTTTTTTAGTGCGATTCAGACCAGTTGAGGGTTGTTAAATTATATTGTGGTGACCACTCCTCTACGCAGCCCAGGTACATTTTTTGGTGCGATTCAGACCAGTTCAGAGTTTTAAATTACATTGTGGTGACCACTCCTCTACGCAGACCAGGTACATTTTTTGGTGCGATTCAGACCAGTTCAGGGTTTTTAAATTATATTGTGGTGACCACTCCTCTATTCAGTCTAGGTACATTTTTTGGTGCGATTCAGACCAGTTCAGGGTTTTTAAATTATATTGTGGTGACCACTCCTCTACGCAGTCCAGGTACATTTTTTGGTGCGATTCAGACCATTTCAGGGTTTTTAGATTATATTGTGGTGACCATTCCTCTACGCAGTCCAGGTACATTTTTGGGTACGATTCAGACCAGTTCAGGGTTGTTAAGTTATATTGTGGTGACCACTCCTCTACGCAGTCCAGATACATTTTTTGGAGCAATACAGACCCGTGGAGGGTTTTTAAATTATATTGTGGTGACCACTCCTCTACGCAGTCCAGGTACATTTTTTGGTGCGATTCAGACCCGTGGAGGGTTTTTATATTATATTGTGGTGACCACTCCTCTATGTAGTCCAGGTACATTTTTTGGTGCGATTCAGACCAGTTCAGGGATTTTAAATTATATTGTGGTGACAACTCCTCTAAGCAGTCCAGGTACATTTTTTGGTGCGATTCAGACCAGTTCAGGGTTTTTAAATTATATTGTGGTGACCACTCCTCTACGCAGTCCAGGTACATTTTTGGTGCGATTCAGACCAGTTCAGGGTTTTTAAATTATATTGTGGTGACCACTCCTCTATGTAGTCCAGGTACATTTTTTGGTGCGATTCAGACCAGTTGAGGGTTGTTAAATTATATTGTGGTGACCACTCCTCTACACAGTCCAGGTAAATTTTTTGGTGCGATTCAGACCAGTTCAGGGTTTTTAAATTATATTGTGGTGACCACTCCTCTGCGCAGTCCAGGTACATTTTTTGGTGCGATTCAGACCATTTCAGGGTTTTTAGATTATATTGTGGTGACCATTCTTCTACGCAGTCCAGCTACATTTTTTGGTGCGATTCAGACCAGTTAAGGGTTGTTAAATTATATTATGGTGACCATTGCTCTACGCCGTCCAGATACATTTTTTGAAGCATTACAGACCCGTGGAGGGTTTTTAAATAATATTGTGGTGACCACTCCTCTACGCAGTCCAGGTACATTTTTTGGTGCGATTCAGACCATTTCAGGGTTTTTAGATTATATTGTGGTGACCATTCCTCTACGCAGTCCAGGTACATTTTTGGGTGCGATTCAGAACAGGTAAGGTTGTTAAATTATATTGTGATGAAAACTCCTCTACGCAGTCCAGATACATTTTTTGGTGCATTACAGACCCGTGGAGAGTTTTTAAATTATATTGAGGTGACCACTCCTCTACGCAGTCCAGGTACATTTTTTTGGTGCGATTCAGACCGGTTGAGGGTTGTTAAACTATATTGTGGTGAGCACTCCTCTACGCAGTCCAGGTACATTTTTTGGTGTGATTCAGACCAGTTCAGGGTTTTTAAATTATATTGTGGTGACCAATCCTCTCCGCAGTCCAGGTACATTTTTTGGTGCGAATCAGACCAGTTGAGGGTTGTTAAATTATATTGTGGTTGACCACTCCTCTACGCAGTCCAGGTACATTTTTTGGTGCGAATCAGACCAGTTCAGGGTTTTTAAATTATATTGTGGTGACCACTCCTCTACGCAGTCCAGGTACATTTTTTGGTGCGATTCAGACCAGTTGAGGGTTTTTAAATTACATTGTGGTGACCACTCCTCTACGCAGTCCAGGTACATTTTTTGGTGCGATTCAGACCAGTTCAGGGTTTTGAATTATATTGTGGTTACCACTCCTCTACGCAGTCCAGGTACATTTTTGGTGCGATTCAGACCATTTCAGGGTTTTTAGATTATATTGTGGTGGCCATTCCTCTACGCAGTCCAGGTACATTTTTTGGTGCGATTCAGACCAGTTCAGAGTTGTTAAATTATATTGTGGTGACCACTCCTCTATGCAGTCCAGATACATTTTTGGTGCAATACAGACCCGTGGAGGGTTTTTAAATTATATTGTGGTGACCACTCCTCTACGCAGTCCAGGTACATTTTTTGGTGCGATTCAGACCAGTTCAGGGTTTCTAATTATATTGTGGTGACCACTCCTCTACGCAGTCCAGGTACATTTTTTGGTGCAATACAGACCCGTGGAGGGTTTTTAAATTATTTTGTGGTGACCACTCCTCTACGCAGTCCAGGTACATTTTTTGGTGCGATTCAGACCAGTTCAGGGTTTTTAAAATATATTGTGGTGACCACTCCTCTATGCAGTCCAGGTACATTTTTTTAGTGCGATTCAGACCAGTTGAGGGTTGTTAAATTATATTGTGGTGACCACTCCTCTACGCAGCCCAGGTACATTTTTTGGTGCGATTCAGACCAGTTCAGAGTTTTTAAATTACATTGTGGTGACCACTCCTCTACGCAGACCAGGTACATTTTTTGGTGCGATTCAGACCAGTTCAGGGTTTTTAAATTATATTGTGGTGACCACTCCTCTATTCAGTCCAGGTACATTTTTTGGTGCGATTCAGACCAGTTCAGGGTTTTTAAATTATATTGTGGTGACCACTCCTCTATTCAGTCCAGGTACATTTTTTGGTGCGATTCAGACCAGTTCAGGGTTTTTAAATTATATTGTGGTGACCACTCCTCTACGCAGTCCAGGTACATTTTTTGGTGCGATTCAAACCAGTTCAGGGTTTATAATTATATTGTGGTGACCACTCCTCTACGCAGTCCAGGTACATTTTTTGGTGCAATACAGACCCGTGGAGGGTTTTTAAATTATATTGTGGTGACCACTCCTCTACGCAGTCCAGGTACATTTTTTGGTGCGATTCAGACCAGTTCAGGGTTTTTAAATTATATTGTGGTGACCACTCCTCTACGCAGTCCAGGTACATTTTTTGGCGCAATACAGACCCGTGGAGGGTTTTTAAATTATATTGTGGTGACCACTCCTCTACGCAGTCCAGGTACATTTTTTGGTGCGATTCAGACCAGTTCAGGGTTTATAAATTATATTGTGGTGACCACTCCTCTACGCAGTCCAGGTACATTTTTTGGTGCAATACAGACCCGTGGAGGGTTTTTAAATTATTGTGGTGACCACTCCTCTACGCAGTCCAGGTACATTTTTTGGTGCGATTCAGACCAGTTCAGGGTTTCTAAATTATATTGTGGTGACCACTCCTCTACGCAGTCCAGGTACATTTTTTGGTGCGATTCAGACCAGTTCAGGGTTTTTAAATTATATTGTGGTGAGCATTCCTCTACGCAGTCCAGGTACATTTTTTGGTGCGATTCAGACCATTTCAGAGTTTTTAGATTATATTGTGGTGACCATTCCTCTACGCAGTCCAGGTACATTTTTTGGTGCGATTCAGACCAGTTAAGGGTTGTTAAATTATATTGTGGTGACCACTCCTCTACGCAGTCCAGATACATTTTTTGGTGCATTACAGACCCGTGGAGGGTTTTTAAATTATGTTGTGGTGACCACTCCTCTACGCAGTCCAGGTACATTTTTTGGTGCGATTCAGACCAGTTCAGGGTTTTTAAATTATATTGTGGTGACCACTCCTCTATGTAGTCCAGGTACATTTTTTGGTGCGATTCAGACCAGTTGAGGGTTTTTAAATTATATTGTGGTGACCACTCCTCTACGCAGTCCAGGTACTTTTTTTGGTGCGATTTAGACCAGTTCAGGGTTTTTAAATTATATTGTTGTGACCACTCCTCTACGCAGTCCAGGTACATTTTTTGGTGCGATTCAGACCAGTTCAGGGTTTTTAAATTATATTGTGGTGACCACTCTCTAAGCAGTCCAGGTACATTTTTTGGTGCGATTTAGACCAGTTCAGGGTTTTTAAATTATATGTGGTGACCACTTCTTTACGCAGTCCAGGTACATTTTTTGGTGCGATTCAGACCAGTTCAGGGTTTATAAATTATATTGTGGTGACCACTCCTCTACGCAGTCCAGGTACATTTTTTGGTGCGATTCAGACCAGTTCAGGGTTTTTAAATTATATTGTGGTGAGCACTCCACTACGCAGTCCAGGTACATTTTTTGGTGCGATTCAGACCATTTCAGGGTTTTTAGATTATATTGTGGTGACCATTCCTCTACGCAGTCCAGGTACATTTTTTGGTGCGATTCAGACCAGTTAAGGGTTGTTAAATTATATTGTGGTGACCACTCCTCTACGCAGTCCAGATACATTTTTTGGTGCATTACAGACCCGTGGAGGGTTTTTTAAATTATATTGTGGTGACCACTCCTCTACGCAGTCCAGGTACATTTTTTGGTGCGATTCAGACCAGTTCAGGGTTTTTAAATTATATTGTGGTGACCACTCCTCTATGTAGTCCAGGTACATTTTTTGGTGCGATTCAGACCAGTTGAGGGTTGTTAAATTATATTGTGGTGACCACTCCTCTACGCAGTCCAGGTACATTTTTGGTGCGATTCAGACCAGTTCAGGGTTTCTAAATTATATTGTGGTGACCACTCCTCTACGCAGTCCAGGTACATTTTTTGGCGCAATACAGACCCGTGGAGGGTTTTTCAATTATATTGTGGTGACCACTCCTCTACGCAGTCCAGGTACATTTTTTGGTGCGATTCAGACCAGTTCAGGGTTTATAAATTATATTGTGGTGACCACTCCTCTACGCAGTCCAGGTACATTTTTTGGTGCAATACAGACCCGTGGAGGGTTTTTAAATTATATTGTGGTGACCACTCCTCTACGCAGTCCAGGTACATTTTTTGGTGCGATTCAGACCAGTTCAGGGTTTCTAAATTATATTGTGGTGACCACTCCTCTACGCAGTCCAGGTATATTTTTTGGTGCGATTCAGACCAGTTCAGGGTTTTTAAATTATATTGTGGTGAGCACTCCTCTACGCAGTCCAGGTACATTTTTTGGTGCGATTCAGACCATTTCAGGGTTTTTAGATTATATTGTGGTGACCATTCCTCTACGCAGTCCAGGTACATTTTTTGGTGCGATTCAGACCAGTTAAGGGTTGTTAAATTATATTGTGGTGACCACTCCTCTACGCAGTCCAGATACATTTTTTGGTGCATTACAGACCCGTGGAGGGTTTTTAAATTATGTTGTGGTGACCACTCCTCTACGCAGTCCAGGTACATTTTTTGGTGCGATTCAGACCAGTTCAGGGTTTTTAAATTATATTGTGGTGACCACTCCTCTACGCAGTTCAGGTAAATTTTTTGGTGCGATTCAGACCAGTTCAGGGTTTTTAAATTATATTGTGGTGACCACTCCTCTACGCAGTCCAGGTACATTTTTTGGTGCGATTCAGACCATTTCAGAGTTTTTAGATTATATTGTGGTGACCATTCCTCTACGCAGTCCAGGTACATTTTTTGGTGCGATTCAGACCAGTTAAGGGTTGTTAAATTATATTGTGGTGACCACTCCTCTACGCAGTCCAGATACATTTTTTGGTGCATTACAGACCCGTGGAGGGTTTTTAAATTATGTTGTGGTGACCACTCCTCTACGCAGTCCAGGTACATTTTTTGGTGCGATTCAGACCAGTTCAGGGTTTTTAAATTATATTGTGGTGACCACTCCTCTATGTAGTCCAGGTACATTTTTTGGTGCGATTCAGACCAGTTGAGGGTTTTTAAATTATATTGTGGTGACCACTCCTCTACGCAGTCCAGGTACTTTTTTTGGTGCGATTTAGACCAGTTCAGGGTTTTTAAATTATATTGTTGTGACCACTCCTCTACGCAGTCCAGGTACATTTTTTGGTGCGATTCAGACCAGTTCAGGGTTTTTAAATTATATTGTGGTGACCACTCCTCTAAGCAGTCCAGGTACATTTTTTGGTGCGATTTAGACCAGTTCAGGGTTTTTAAATTATATTGTGGTGACCACTCCTTTACGCAGTCCAGGTACATTTTTTGGTGCGATTCAGACCAGTTCAGGGTTTATAAATTATATTGTGGTGACCACTCCTCTACGCAGTCCAGGTACATTTTTTGGTGCGATTCAGACCAGTTCAGGGTTTTTAATTATATTGTGGTGAGCACTCCACTACGCAGTCCAGGTACATTTTTTGGTGCGATTCAGACCATTTCAGGGTTTTTAGATTATATTGTGGTGACCATTCCTCTACGCAGTCCAGGCATTTTTTGGTGCGATTCAGACCAGTTAAGGGTTGTTAAATTATATTGTGGTGACCACTCCTCTACGCAGTCCAGATACATTTTTTGGTGCATTACAGACCCGTGGAGGGTTTTTAAATTATATTGTGGTGACCACTCCTCTACGCAGTCCAGGTACATTTTTTGGTGCGATTCAGACCAGTTCAGGGTTTTTAAATTATATTGTGGTGACCACTCCTCTATGTAGTCCAGGTACATTTTTTGGTGCGATTCAGACCAGTTGAGGGTTGTTAAATTATATTGTGGTGACTCACTCCTCTACGCAGTCCAGGTACATTTTTTGGTGCGATTCAGACCAGTTCAGGGTTTCTAAATTATATTGTGGTGACCACTCCTCTACGCAGTCCAGGTACATTTTTTGGCGCAATACAGACCCGTGGAGGGTTTTTCAATTATATTGTGGTGACCACTCCTCTACGCAGTCCAGGTACATTTTTTGGTGCGATTCAGACCAGTTCAGGGTTTATAAATTATATTGTGGTGACCACTCCTCTACGCAGTCCAGGTACATTTTTTGGTGCAATACAGACCCGTGGAGGGTTTTTAAATTATATTGTGGTGACCACTCCTCTACGCAGTCCAGGTACATTTTTTGGTGCGATTCAGACCAGTTCAGGGTTTCTAAATTATATTGTGGTGACCACTCCTCTACGCAGTCCAGGTATATTTTTTGGTGCGATTCAGACCAGTTCAGGGTTTTTAAATTATATTGTGGTGAGCACTCCTCTACGCAGTCCAGTACATTTTTTGGTGCGATTCAGACCATTTCAGGGTTTTTAGATTATATTGTGGTGACCATTCCTCTACGCAGTCCAGGTACATTTTTTGGTGCGATTCAGACCAGTTAAGGGTTGTTAAATTATATTGTGGTGACCACTCCTCTACGCAGTCCAGATACATTTTTTGGTGCATTACAGACCCGTGGAGGGTTTTTAAATTATGTTGTGGTGACCACTCCTCTACGCAGTCCAGGTACATTTTTTGGTGCGATTCAGACCAGTTCAGGGTTTTTAAATTATATTGTGGTGACCACTCCTCTACGCAGTTCAGGTAAATTTTTTGGTGCGATTCAGACCAGTTCAGGGTTTTTAAATTATATTGTGGTGACCACTCCTCTACGCAGTCCAGGTACTTTTTTTGGTGCGATTTAGACCAGTTAAGGGTTTTTAAATTATATTGTGGTGACCACTCCTCTACGCAGTCCAGGTACATTTTTTGGTGCGATTCAGACCAGTTCAGGGTTTTTAGATTATATTGTGGTGGCCATTCCTCTACGCAGTCCAGGTACATTTTTTGCTGCGATTCAGACCAGTTCAGGGTTGTTAAATTATATTGTGGTGACCACTCCTCTATGCAGTCCAGATACATTTTTTGGTGCAATACAGACCCGTGGAGGGTTTTTAAATTATATTGTGGTGACCACTCCTCTACGCAGTCCAGGTACATTTTTTGGTGCGATTCAGACCAGTTAAGGGTTGTTAAATTATATTGTGGTGACCACTCCTCTACGCAGTCCAGATACATTTTTTGGTGCATTACAGACCCGTGGAGGGTTTTTAAATTATGTTGTGGTGACCACTCCTCTACGCAGTCCAGGTACATTTTTTGGTGCGATTCAGACCAGTTCAGGGTTTTTAAATTATATTGTGGTGACCACTCCTCTACGCAGTTCAGGTAAATTTTTTGGTGCGATTCAGACCAGTTCAGGGTTTTTAAATTATATTGTGGTGACCACTCCTCTACGCAGTCCAGGTACTTTTTTTGGTGCGATTTAGACCAGTTCAGGGTTTTTAAATTATATTGTGGTGACCACTCCTCTACGCAGTCCAGGTACATTTTTTGGTGCGATTCAGACCAGTTCAGGGTTTCTAAATTATATTGTGGTGACCACTCCTCTACGCAGTCCAGGTACATTTTTTGGTGCGATTCAGACCAGTTCAGGGTTTTTAAATTATATTGTGGTGAGCACTCCTCTACGCAGTCCAGGTACATTTTTTGGTGCGATTCAGACCATTTCAGGGTTTTTAGATTATATTGTGGTGACCATTCCTCTACGCAGTCCAGGTACATTTTTTGGTGCGATTCAGACCAGTTAAGGGTTGTTAAATTATATTGTGGTGACCACTCCTCTACGCAGTCCAGATACATTTTTTGGTGCATTACAGACCCGTGGAGGGTTTTTAAATTATGTTGTGGTGACCACTCCTCTACGCAGTCCAGGTACATTTTTTGGTGCGATTCAGACCAGTGCAGGGTTTTTAAATTATATTGTGGTGACCACTCCTCTATGTAGTCTAGGTACATTTTTTGGTGCGATTCAGACCAGTTGAGGGTTTTTAAATTATATTGTGGTGACCACTCCTCTACGCAGTCCAGGTACTTTTTTTGGTGCGATTTAGACCAGTTCAGGGTTTTTAAATTATATTGTGGTGACCACTCCTCTACGCAGTCCAGGTACATTTTTTGGTGCGATTCAGACCAGTTCAGGGTTTTTAAATTATATTGTGGTGACCACTCCTCTACGCAGTCCAGGTACATTTTTTGGTGCGATTCAGACCAGTTCAGGGTTTTTAAATTATATTGTGGTGACCACTCCTCTACGCAGTCCAGGTACATTTTTTGGTGCGATTCAGACCAGTTCAGGGTTTCTAAATTATATTGTGGTGACCACTCCTCTACGCAGTCCTGGTACATTTTTTGGTGCGATTCAGACCAGTTCAGGGTTTTTAAATTATATTGTGGTGAGCACTCCACTACGCAGTCCAGGTACATTTTTTGGTGCGATTCAGACCATTTCAGGGTTTTTAGATTATATTGTGGTGACCATTCCTCTACGCAGTCCAGGTACATTTTTTGGTGCGATTCAGACCAGTTAAGGGTTGTTAAATTATATTGTGGTGACCACTCCTCTACGCAGTCCAGATACATTTTGTTGGTGCATTACAGACCCGTGGAGGGTTTTTAAATTATATTGTGGTGACCACTCCTCTACGCAGTCCAGGTACATTTTTTGGTGCGATTCAGACCAGTTCAGGGTTTTTAAATTATATTGTGGTGACCACTCCTCTATGTAGTCCAGGTACATTTTTTGGTGCGATTCAGACCAGTTGAGGGTTGTTAAATTATATTGTGGTGACCACTCCTCTACGCAGTCCAGGTACATTTTTTATTGCGATTCAGACCAGTTCAGGGTTTCTAAATTATATTGTGGTGACCACTCCTCTACGCAGTCCAGGTACATTTTTTGGCGCAATACAGACCCGTGGAGGGTTTTTTAAATTATATTGTGGTGACCACTCCTCTACGCAGTCCAGGTACATTTTTTGGTGCGATTCAGACCAGTTCAGGGTTTATAAATTATATTGTGGTGACCACTCCTCTACGCAGTCCAGGTACATTTTTTGGTGCAATACAGACCCGTGGAGGGTTTTTAAATTATATTGTGGTGACCACTCCTCTACGCAGTCCAGGTACATTTTTGGTGCGATTCAGACCAGTTCAGGTTTCTAAATTATATTGTGGTGACCACTCCTCTACGCAGTCCAGGTACATTTTTTGGTGCGATTCAGACCAGTTCAGGGTTTTTAAATTATATTATGGTGAGCACTCCTCTACGCAGTCCAGGTAAATTTTTTGGTGCGATTCAGACCATTTCAGGGTTTTTAGATTATATTGTGGTGACCATTCCTCTACGCAGTCCAGGTACATTTTTTGGTGCGATTCAGACCAGTTAAGGGTTGTTAAATTATATTGTGGTGACCACTCCTCTACGCAGTCCAGATACATTTTTTGGTGCATTACAGACCCGTGGAGGGTTTTTAAATTATGTTGTGGTGACCACTCCTCTACGCAGTCCAGGTACATTTTTTGGTGCGATTCAGACCAGTTCAGGGTTTTTAAATTATATTGTGGTGACCACTCCTCTATGTAGTCCAGGTACATTTTTTGGTGCGATTCAGACCAGTTGAGGGTTGTTAAATTATATTGTGGTGACCACTCCTCTACGCAGTTCAGGTAAATTTTTTGGTGTGATTCAGACCAGTTCAGGGTTTTTAAATTATATTGTGGTGACCACTCCTCTACGCAGTCCAGGTACTTTTTTTGGTGCGATTTAGACCAGTTCAGGGTTTTTAAATTATATTGTGGTGACCACTCCTCTACGCAGTCCAGGTACATTTTTTGGTGCGATTCAGACCAGTTCAGGGTTTTTAAATTATATTGTGGTGACCACTCCTCTACGCAGTCCAGGTACATTTTTTGGTGCGATTCACACCAGTTCAGGGTTTCTAAATTATATTGTGGTGACCACTCCTCTACGCAGTCCAGATACATTTTTTGGTGCATTACAGACCCGTGGAGGGTTTTTAAATTATATTGTGGTGACCACTCCTCTACGCAGTCCAGGTACATTTTTTGGTGCGATTCAGACCAGTTCAGGGTTTTTAAATTATATTGTGGTGACCACTCCTCTATGTAGTCCAGGTACATTTTTTGGTGCGATTCAGACCAGTTGAGGGTTGTTAAATTATATTGTGGTGACCACTCCTCTACGCAGTTCAGGTAAATTTTTTGGTGCGATTCAGACCAGTTCAGGGTTTTTAAATTATATTGTGGTGACCACTCCTCTACGCAGTCCAGGTACATTTTTTGGTGCGATTTAGACCAGTTCAGGGTTTTTAAATTATATTGTGGTGACCACTCCTCTACTCAGTCCAGGTACATTTTTTGGTGCGATTCAGACCAGTTCAGGGTTTTTAAATTATATTGTGGTGACCACTCCTCTATGCAGTCCAGGTACATTTTTTGGTGCGATTCAGACCATTTCAGGGTTTTTAGATAATATTGTGGTGACCATTCCTCTACGCAGTCCAGGTACATTTTTTGGTGCGATTCAGACCAGTTAAGGGTTGTTAAATTATATTATGGTGACCACTCCTCTACGCCGTCCAGATACATTTTTTGGTGCATTACAGACCCGTGGAGGGTTTTTAAATTATATTGTGGTGACCACTCCTCTACGCAGTCCAGGTACATTTTTTGGTGCGATTGAGACCAGTTCAGGGTTTTTAAATTATATTGTGGTGACCACTCCTCTACGCAGTCCAGGTACATTTTTTGGTGCAATACAGACCCGTGGAGGGTTTTTATATTTTATTGTGGTGACCACTCCTCTATGCAGTCCAGGTACATTTTTTGGTGCGATTCAGACCAGTTCAGGGTTTTTAAATTATATTGTGGTGACCACTCCTCTATGCAGTCCAGGTACATTTTTTGGTGCGATTCAGACCATTTCAGGGTTTTTAGATAATATTGTGGTGACCATTCCTCTACGCAGTCCAGGTACATTTTTTGGTGCGATTCAGACCAGTTAAGGGTTGTTAAATTATATTATGGTGACCACTCCTCTACGCCGTCCAGATACATTTTTTGGTGCATTACAGACCCGTGGAGGGTTTTTAAATTATATTGTGGTGACCACTCCTCTACGCAGTCCAGGTACATTTTTTGGTGCGATTGAGACCAGTTCAGGGTTTTTAAATTATATTGTGGTGACCACTCCTCTATGCAGTCCAGGTACATTTTTTGGTGCAATACAGACCCGTGGAGGGTTTTTATATTTTATTGTGGTGACCACTCCTCTATGCAGTCCAGGTACATTTTTTGGTGCATTACAGACCCGTGGAGGGTTTTTAAATTATATTGTGGTGACCACTCCTCTACGCGGTCCAGGTACATTTTTTGGTGCGATTCAGACCAGTTCAGGGTTTTTAAATTATATTGTGGTGACCACTCCTCTATGTAGTCCAGGTACATTTTTTGGTGCGATTCAGACCAGTTGAGGGTTGTTAAATTATATTGTGGTGACCACTCCTCTACGCAGTTCAGGTAAATTTTTTGGTGCGATTCAGACCAGTTCAGGGTTTTTAAATTATATTGTGGTGACCACTCCTCTACGCAGTCCAGGTACATTTTTTGGTGCGATTTAGACCAGTTCAGGGTTTTTAAATTATATTGTGGTGACCACTCCTCTACTCAGTCCAGGTACATTTTTTGGTGCGATTCAGACCAGTTCAGGGTTTTTAAATTATATTGTGGTGACCACTCCTCTATGCAGTCCAGGTACATTTTTTGGTGCGATTCAGACCATTTCAGGGTTTTTAGATAATATTGTGGTGACCATTCCTCTACGCAGTCCAGGTACATTTTTTGGTGCGATTCAGACCAGTTAAGGGTTGTTAAATTATATTATGGTGACCACTCCTCTACGCCGTCCAGATACATTTTTTGGTGCATTACAGACCCGTGGAGGGTTTTTAAATTATATTGTGGTGACCACTCCTCTACGCAGTCCAGGTACATTTTTTGGTGCGATTGAGACCAGTTCAGGGTTTTTAAATTATATTGTGGTGACCACTCCTCTACGCAGTCCAGGTACATTTTTTGGTGCAATACAGACCCGTGGAGGGTTTTTATATTTTATTGTGGTGACCACTCCTCTATGCAGTCCAGGTACATTTTTTGGTGCGATTCAGACCAGTTCAGGGTTTTTAAATTATATTGTGGTGACCACTACTCTATGCAGTCCAGGTACAATTTTTGGTGCGATTCAGACCAGTTCAGGGTTTTTAAATATTATTGAGGTGACCACTCCTCTACGCAGTCCAGGTACATTTTTTTGGTGCGATTCAGACCGGTTGAGGGTTGTTAAATTATATTGTGGTGAGCACTCCTCTACGCAGTCCAGGTACATTTTTTGGTGTGATTCAGACCAGTTCAGGGTTTTTAAATTAGATTGTGGTGACCAATCCTCTCCGCAGTCCAGGTACATTTTTTGGTGCGATTCAGACCAGTTCAGGGTTTTTAAATTATATTGTGGTGACCACTCCTCTACGCAGTCCAGGTACATTTTTTGGTGCGATTCAAACCAGTTCAGGGTTTTTAAATTATATTGTGGTGACCACTCCTCTACGCAGTCCAGGTACATTTTTTGGTGCGATTCAGACCAGTTGAGGGTTGTTAAATTATATTGTGGTGACCACTCCTCTACGCAGTCCAAGTACATTTTTTGGTGCGATTCAGACCAGTTAAGGGTTTTTAAATTATATTGTGGTGAGCACTCCTCTACGCAGTCCAGGTACATTTTTTGGTGCGATTCAGACCAGTTCAGGGTTTTTAAATTATATTGTGGTGACCACTCCTCTATGCAGTCCAGGTACATTTTTTGGTGCGATTCAGACCAGTTGAGGGTTGTTAAATTATATTGTGGTGACCACTCCTCTACGCAGTCCAGGTACATTTTTTGGTGCGATTCAGACCAGTTCAGGGTTTTTAAATTACATTGTGGTGACCACTCCTCTACGCAGTCCAGGTACATTTTTTGGTGCGATTCAGACCAGTTCAGGGTTTTTAAATTATATTGTGGTGACCACTCCTCTACGCAGTCCAGGTACATTTTTTGGTGCGATTCAGACCAGTTCAGAGTTTTTAAATTATATTGTGGTGACCACTCCTCTATGCAGTCCAGATACATTTTTTGGTGCAATACAGACCCGTGGAGGGTTTTTAAATTATATTGTGGTGACCACTCCTCTACGCAGTCCAGGTACATTTTTTGGTGCGATTCAGACCAGTTCAGGGTTTCTAAATTATATTGTGGTGACCACTCCTCTACGCAGTCCAGGTACATTTTTTGGTGCGATTCAGACCAGTTCAGGGTTTCTAAATTATATTGTGGTGACCACTCCTCTACGCAGTCCAGGTACATTTTTTGGTGCGATTCAGACCAGTTCAGGGTTTTTAAATTATATTGTGGTGAGCACTCCTCTACGCAGTCCAGGTACATTTTTTGGTGCGATTCAGACCATTTCAGGGTTTTTAGATTATATTGTGGTGACCATTCCTCTACGCAGTCCAGGTACATTTTTTGGTGCGATTCAGACCAGTTAAGGGTTGTTAAATTATATTGTGGTGACCACTCCTCTATGCAGTCCAGATACATTTTTTGGTGCATTACAGACCCGTGGAGGGTTTTTAAATTATATTGTGGTGACCACTCCTCTACGCAGTCCAGGTACATTTTTTGGTGCGATTCAGACCAGTTCAGGGTTTTTAAATTATATTGTGGTGACCACTCCTCTATGTAGTCCAGGTACATTTTTTGGTGCGATTCAGACCAGTTGAGGGTTGTTAAATTATATTGTGGTGACCACTCCTCTACGCAGTTCAGGTAAATTTTTTGGTGCGATTCAGACCAGTTCAGAGTTTTTAAATTATATTGTGGTGACCACTCCTCTATGCAGTCCAGATACATTTTTTGGTGCAATACAGACCCGTGGAGGGTTTTTAAATTATATTGTGGTGACCACTCCTCTACGCAGTCCAGGTACATTTTTTGGTGCGATTCAGAACAGTTCAGGGTTTCTAAATTATATTGTGGTGACCACTCCTCTACGCAGTCCAGGTACATTTTTTGGTGCGATTCAGACCAGTTCAGGGTTTTTAAATTATATTGTGGTGAGCACTCCTCTACGCAGTCCAGGTACATTTTTTGGTGCGATTCAGACCATTTCAGGGTTTTTAGATTATATTGTGGTGACCATTCCTCTACGCAGTCCAGGTACATTTTTTGGTGCGATTCAGACCAGTTAAGGGTTGTTAAATTATATTGTGGTGACCACTCCTCTACGCAGTCCAGATACATTTTTTGGTGCATTACAGACCCGTGGAGGGTTTTTAAATTATATTGTGGTGACCACTCCTCTACGCAGTCCAGGTACATTTTTTGGTGCTATTCAGACCAGTTCAGGGTTTTTAAATTATATTGTGGTGACCACTCCTCTATGTAGTCCAGGTACACTTTTTGGTGCAATTTAGACCAGTTCAGGGTTTTTAAATTATATTGTGGTGACCACTCCTCTACGCAGTCCAGGTACATTTTTTAGTGCGATTCAGACCAGTTAAGGGTTTCTAAATTATATTGTGGTGACCACTCCTCTACGCAGTCCAGGTACATTTTTTGGTGCGATTCAGACCAATTCAGGGTTTTTAAATTATATTGTGGTGAGCACTCCTCTACGCAGTCCAGGTACATTTTTTGGTGCGATTCAGACCAGTTCAGGGTTTCTAAATTATATTGTGGTGACCACTCCTCTACGCAGTCCAGGTACATTTTTTGGTGCGATTCAGACCAGTTCAGGGTTTTTAAATTATATTGTGGTGAGCACTCCTCTACGCAGTCCAGGTACATTTTTTGGTGCATTACAGACCCGTGGAGGGTTTTTAAATTATGTTGTGGTGACCACTCCTCTACGCAGTCCAGGTACATTTTTTGGTGCGATTCAGACCAGTTCAGGGTTTTTAAATTATATTGTGGTGACCACTCCTCTATGTAGTCCAGGTACATTTTTTGGTGCGATTCAGACCAGTTGAGGGTTGTTAAATTATATTGTGGTGACCACTCCTCTACGCAGTTCAGGTAAATTTTTTGGTGCGATTCAGACCAGTTCAGGGTTTTTAAATTATATTGTGGTGACCACTCCTCTACGCAGTCCAGGTACTTTTTTTGGTGCGATTTAGACCAGTTCAGGGTTTTTAAATTATATTGTGGTGACCACTCCTCTACGCAGTCCAGGTACTTTTTTTGGTGCGATTTAGACCAGTTCAGGGTTTTTAAATTATATTGTGGTGACCACTCCTCTACGCAGTCCAGGTACATTTTTTGGTGCGATTCAGACCAGTTCAGGGTTTTTAAATTATATTGTGGTGACCACTCCTCTACGCAGTCCAGGTACATTTTTTGGTGCGATTCAGACCAGTTCAGGGTTTTTAAATTATATTGTGGTGAGCACTCCACTACGCAGTCCAGGTACATTTTTTGGTGCGATTCAGACCATTTCAGGGTTTTTAGATTATATTGTGGTGACCATTCCTCTACGCAGTCCAGGTACATTTTTTGGTGCGATTCAGACCAGTTAAGGGTTGTTAAATTATATTGTGGTGACCACTCCTCTACGCAGTCCAGATACATTTTTTGGTGCATTACAGACCCGTGGAGGGTTTTTAAATTATATTGTGGTGACCACTACTCTACGCAGTCCAGGTACATTTTTTGGTGCGATTCAGACCAGTTCAGGGTTTTTAAATTATATTGTGGTGACCACTCCTCTATGTAGTCCAGGTACATTTTTTGGTGCGATTCAGACCAGTTGAGGGTTGTTAAATTATATTGTGGTGACCACTCCTCTACGCAGTTCAGGTAAATTTTTTGGTGCGATTCAGACCAGTTCAGTATTTTTAAATTATATTGTGGTGACCACTCCTCTACGCAGTCCAGGTACATTTTTTGGTGCGATTTAGACCAGTTCAGGGTTTTTAAATTATATTGTGGTGACCACTCCTCTACTCAGTCCAGGTACATTTTTTGGTGCGATTCAGACCAGTTCAGGGTTTTTAAATTATATTGTGGTGACCACTCCTCTATGCAGTCCAGGTACATTTTTTGGTGCGATTCAGACCATTTCAGGGTTTTTAGATAATATTGTGGTGACCATTCCTCTACGCAGTCCAGGTACATTTTTTGGTGCGATTCAGACCAGTTAAGGGTTGTTAAATTATATTATGGTGACCACTCCTCTACGCCGTCCAGATACATTTTTTGGTGCATTACAGACCCGTGGAGGATTTTTAAATTATATTGTGGTGACCACTCCTCTACGCAATCCAGGTACATTTTTTGGTGCGATTGAGACCAGTTCAGGGTTTTTAAATTATATTGTGGTGACCACTCCTCTACGCAGTCCAGGTACATTTTTTGGTGCAATACAGACCCGTTTAGGGTTTTTATATTTTATTGTGGTGACCACTCCTCTATGCAGTCCAGGTACATTTTTTGGTGCGATTCAGACCAGTTCAGGGTTTTTAAATTATATTGTGGTGACCACTACTCTATGCAGTCCAGGTACAATTTTTGGTGCGATTCAGACCAGTTCAGGGTTTTTAAATATTATTGAGGTGACCACTCCTCTACGCAGTCCAGGTACATTTTTTTAGTGCGATTCAGACCGGTTGAGGGTTGTTAAATTATATTGTGGTGAGCACTCCTCTACGCAGTCCAGGTACATTTTTTGGTGTGATTCAGACCAGTTCAGGGTTTTTAAATTATATTGTGGTGACCAATCCTCTCCGCAGTCCAGGTACATTTTTTGGTGCGATTCAGACCAGTTCAGGGTTTTTAAATTATATTGTGGTGACCACTCCTCTACGCAGTCCAGGTACATTTTTTGGTGCGATTCAAACCAGTTCAGGGTTTTTAAATTATATTGTGGTGACCACTCCTCTACGCAGTCCAGGTACATTTTTTGGTGCGATTCAGACCAGTTGACGGTTGTTAAATTATATTGTGGTGACCACTCCTCTACGCAGTCCAGGTACATTTTTTGGTGCAATACAGACCCGTGGAGGGTTTTTATATTATATTGTGGTGACCACTCCTCTATGCAGTCCAGGTACATTTTTTGGTGCGATTCAGACCAGTTCAGGGATTTTAAATTATATTGTGGTGACAACTCCTCTAAGCAGTCCAGGTACATTTTTTGGTGCGATTCAGACCAGTTCAGGGTTTTTAAATTATATTGTGGTGACCACTCCTCTAAGCAGTCCAGGTACATTTTTTGGTGCGATTCAGACCAGTTCAGGGTTTTTAAATTATATTGTGGTGACCACTCCTCTATGTAGTCCAGGTACATTTTTTGGTGCGATTCAGACCAGTTGAAGGTTGTTAAATTATATTGTGGTGACCACTCCTCTACACAGTCCAGGTAAATTTTTTGGTGCGATTCAGACCAGTTCAGGGTTTTTAAATTATATTGTGGTGACCACTCCTCTACGCAGTCCAGGTACATTTTTTGGTGCGATTTAGACCAGTTCAGGGTTTTTAAATTATATTGTGGTGACCACTCCTCTATGCAGTCCAGGTACATTTTTTGGTGCGATTTAGACCATTTCAGGGTTTTTAGATTATATTGTGGTGAACATTCTTCTTCGCAGTCCAGGTACATTTTTTGGTGCGATTCAGACCAGTTAAGGGTTGTTAAATTATATTATGGTGACCATTCCTCTACGCCGTCCAGATACATTTTTTGGTGCATTACAGACCCGTGGAGGGTTGTTAAATTATATTATGGTGACCATTCCTCTACGCAGTCCAGGTACATTTTTGGGTGCGATTCAGAACAGGTAAGGGTTGTTAAATTATATTGTGATGAACACTCCTCTACGCAGTCCAGATACATTTTTTGGTGCATTACAGACCCGTGGAGGGTTGTTAAATTATATTGTGGTGACCACTCCTCTACGCAGTCCAGGTACATTTTTTGGTGCGATTCAGACCAGTTGAGGGTTTTTAAATTACATTGTGGTGACCACTCCTCTACGCAGTCCAGGTACATTTTTTGGTGCGATTCAGACCAGTTCAGGGTTTTTGAATTATATTGTGGTTACCACTCCTCTACGCAGTCCAGGTACATTTTTGGTGCGATTCAGACCATTTCAGGGTTTTTAGATTATATTGTGGTGACCACTCCTCTACGCAGTCCAGGTACATTTTTTGGTGCGATTTAGACCAGTTCAGGGTTTTTAAATTATATTGTGGTGACCACTCCTCTATGCAGTCCAGGTACATTTTTTGGTGCGATTTAGACCATTTCAGGGTTTTTAGATTATATTGTGGTGAACATTCTTCTTCGCAGTCCAGGTACATTTTTTGGTGCGATTCAGACCAGTTAAGGGTTGTTAAATTATATTATGGTGACCATTCCTCTACGCCGTCCAGATACATTTTTTGGTGCATTACAGACCCGTGGAGGGTTGTTAAATTATATTATGGTGACCATTCCTCTACGCAGTCCAGGTACATTTTTGGGTGCGATTCAGAACAGGTAAGGGTTGTTAAATTATATTGTGATGAACACTCCTCTACGCAGTCCAGATACATTTTTTGGTGCATTACAGACCCGTGGAGGGTTGTTAAATTATATTGTGGTGACCACTCCTCTACGCAGTCCAGGTACATTTTTTGGTGCGATTCAGACCAGTTGAGGGTTTTTAAATTACATTGTGGTGACCACTCCTCTACGCAGTCCAGGTACATTTTTTGGTGCGATTCAGACCAGTTCAGGGTTTTTGAATTATATTGTGGTTACCACTCCTCTACGCAGTCCAGGTACATTTTTGGTGCGATTCAGACCATTTCAGGGTTTTTAGATTATATTGTGGTGGCCATTCCTCTACGCAGTCCAGGTACATTTTTTGGTGCGATTCAGACCAGTTCAGAGTTGTTAAATTATAGTGTGGTGACCACTCCTCTATGCAGTCCAGATACATTTTTTGGTGCGATTCAGACCAGTTCAGGGTTTCTAAATTATATTGTGGTGACCACTCCTCTACGCAGTCCAGGTACATTTTTTGGCGCAATACAGACCCGTGGAGGGTTTTTAAATTATATTGTGGTGACCACTCCTCTACGCAGTCCAGGTACATTTTTTGGTGCGATTCAGACCAGTTCAGGGTTTATAAATTATATTGTGGTGACCACTCCTCTACGCAGTCCAGGTACATTTTTTGGTGCAATACAGACCCGTGGAGGGTTTTTAAATTATATTGTGGTGACCACTCCTCTACGCAGTCCAGGTACATTTTTTTGAGCGATTCAGACCAGTTCAGGGTTTCTAAATTATATTGTGGTGACCACTCCTCTACGCAGTCCAGGTACATTTTTTGGCGCAATACAGACCCGTGGAGGGTTTTTAAATTATATTGTGGTGACCACTCCTCTACGCAGTCCAGGTACATTTTTTGGTGCGATTCAGACCAGTTCAGGGTTTATAAATTATATTGTGGTGACCACTCCTCTACGCAGTCCAGGTACATTTTTTGGTGCAATACAGACCCGTGGAGGGTTTTTAAATTATATTGTGGTGACCACTCCTCTACGCAGTCCAGGTACATTTTTTGGTGCGATTCAGACCAGTTCAGGGTTTTTAAATTATATTGTGGTGAGCACTCCTCTACGCAGTCCAGGTACATTTTTTGGTGCGATTCAGACCATTTCAGGGTTTTTAGATTATATTGTGGTGACCATTCCTCTACGCAGTCCAGGTACATTTTTTGGTGCGATTCAGACCAGTTAAGGGTTGTTAAATTATATTGTGGTGACCACTCCTCTACGCAGTCCAGATACATTTTTTGGTGCATTACAGACCCGTGGAGGGTTTCTAAATTATGTTGTGGTGACCACTCCTCTACGCAGTCCAGGTACATTTTTTGGTGCGATTCAGACCAGTTCAGGGTTTTTAAATTATATTGTGGTGACCACTCCTCTATGTAGTCCAGGTACATTTTTTGGTGCGATTCAGACCAGTTGAGGGTTGTTAAATTATATTGTGGTGACCACTCCTCTACGCAGTTCAGGTAAATTTTTTGGTGCGATTCAGACCAGTTCAGGGTTTTTAAATTATATTGTGGTGACCACTCCTCTACGCAGTCCAGGTACTTTTTTTGGTGCGATTCAGACCATTTCAGGGTTTTTAGATTATATTGTGGTGACCATTCCTCTACGCAGTCCAGGTACATTTTTTGGTGCGATTCAGACCAGTTCAGGGTTTCTAAATTATATTGTGGTGACCACTCCTCTACGCAGTCCAGGTACATTTTTTGGTGCGATTTAGACCAGTTCAGGGTTTTTAAATTATATTGTGGTGAGCACTCCTCTACGCAGTCCAGGTACATTTTTTGGTGCGATTCAGACCATTTCAGGGTTTTTAGATTATATTGTGGTGACCATTCCTCTACGCAGTCCAGGTACATTTTTTGGTGCGATTCAGACCAGTTAAGGGTTGTTAAATTATATTGTGGTGACCACTCCTCTACGCAGTCCAGATACATTTTTTGGTGCATTACAGACCCGTGGAGGGTTTTTAAATTATGTTGTGGTGACCACTCCTCTACGCAGTCCAGGTACATTTTTTGGTGCGATTCAGACCAGTTCAGGGTTTTTAAATTATATTGTGGTGACCACTCCTCTATGTAGTCCAGGTACATTTTTTGGTGCGATTCAGACCAGTTGAGGGTTGTTAAATTATATTGTGGTGACCACTCTTCTACGCAGTTCAGGTAAATTATTTGGTGCGATTCAGACCAGTTCAGGGTTTTTAAATTATATTGTGGTGACCACTCCTCTACGCAGTCCAGGTACTTTTTTTGGTGCGATTCAGACCATTTCAGGGTTTTTAGATTATATTGTGGTGACCATTCCTCTACGCAGTCCAGGTACATTTTTTGGTGCGATTCAGACCAGTTAAGGGTTGTTAAATTATATTGTGGTGACCACTCCTCTACGCAGTCCAGATACATTTTTTATTGCATTACAGACCCGTGGAGGGTTTTTAAATTATATTGTGGTGACCACTCCTCTACGCAGTCCAGGTACATTTTTTGGTGCGATTCAGACCAGTTCAGGGTTTTTAAATTATATTGTGGTGACCACTCCTCTATGTAGTCCAGGTACATTTTTTGGTGCGATTTAGACCAGTTGAGGGTTGTTAAATTATATTGTGGTGACCACTCCTCTACGCAGTTCAGGTAAATTTTTTGGTGCGATTCAGACCAGTTCAGGGTTTTTAAATTATATTGTGGTGACCACTCCTCTACGCAGTCCAGGTACATTTTTTGGTGCGATTTAGACCAGTTCAGGGTTTTTAAATTATATTGTGGTGACCACTCCTCTACTCAGTCCAGGTACATTTTTTGGTGCGATTCAGACCAGTTCAGGGTTTTTAAATTATATTGTGGTGACCACTCCTCTATGCAGTCCAGGTACATTTTTTGGTGCGATTCAGACCATTTCAGGGTTTTTAGATAATATTGTGGTGACCATTCCTCTACGCAGTCCAGGTACATTTTTTGGTGCGATTCAGACCAGTTAAGGGTTGTTAAATTATATTATGGTGACCACTCCTCTACGCCGTCCAGATATATTTTTTGGTGCATTACAGACCCGTGGAGGGTTTTTAAATTATATTGTGGTGACCACTCCTCTACGCAGTCCAGGTACATTTTTTGGTGCGATTGAGACCAGTTCAGGGTTTTTAAATTATATTGTGGTGACCACTCCTCTACGCAGTCCAGGTACATTTTTTGGTGCAATACAGACCCGTGGAGGGTTTTTATATTTTATTGTGGTGACCACTCCTCTATGCAGTCCAGGTACATTTTTTGGTGCGATTCAGACCAGTTCAGGGTTTTTAAATTATATTATGGTGACCACTACTCTATGCAGTCCAGGTACAATTTTTGGTGCGATTCAGACCAGTTCAGGGTTTTTAAATAATATTGAGGTGACCACTCCTCTACGCAGTCCAGGTACATTTTTTTGGTGCGATTCAGACCGGTTGAGGGTTGTTAAATTATATTGTGGTGAGCACTCCTCTACGCAGTCCAGGTACATTTTTTGGTGTGATTCAGACCAGTTCAGGGTTTTTAAATTATATTGTGGTGACCAATCCTCTCCGCAGTCCAGGTACATTTTTTGGTGCGATTCAGACCAGTTCAGGGTTTTTAAATTATATTGTGGTGACCACTCCTCTTTGCAGTCCAAGTACATTTTTTGGTGCGATTCAAACCAGTTCAGGGTTTTTTAAATTATATTGTGGTGACCACTCCTCTACGCTTTCCAGGTACATTTTTTGGTGCGATTCAGACCAGTTGAGGGTTTTTAGATTATATTGTGGTGACCATTCCTCTACGCAGTCCAGGTACATTTTTTGGTGCGATTCAGACCAGTTAAGGGTTGTTAAATTATATTGTGGTGACCACTCCTCTACGCAGTCCAGATACATTTTTTGGTGCATTACAGACCCGTGGAGGGTTTTTAAATTATGTTGTGGTGACCACTCCTCTACGCAGTCCAGGTACATTTTTTGGTGCGATTCAGACCAGTTCAGGGTTTTTAAATTATATTGTGGTGACCACTCCTCTATGTAGTCCAGGTACATTTTTTGGTGCGATTCAGACCAGTTGAGGGTTGTTAAATTATATTGTGGTGACCACTCCTCTACGCAGTTCAGGTAAATTTTTTGGTGCGATTCAGACCAGTTCAGGGTTTTTAAATTATATTGTGGTGACCACTCCTCTACGCAGTCCAGGTACTTTTTTTGGTGCGATTTAGACCAGTTCAGGGTTTTTAAATTATATTGTGGTGACCACTCCTCTACGCAGTCCAGGTACTTTTTTTGGTGCGATTTAGACCAGTTCAGGGTTTTTAAATTATATTGTGGTGACCACTCCTCTACGCAGTCCAGGTACATTTTTTGGTGCGATTCAGACCAGTTCAGGGTTTTTAAATTATATTGTGGTGACCACTCCTCTACGCAGTCCAGGTACATTTTTTGGTGCGATTCAGACCAGTTCAGGGTTTTTAAATTATATTGTGGTGAGCACTCCACTACGCAGTCCAGGTACATTTTTTGGTGCGATTCAGACCATTTCAGGGTTTTTAGATTATATTGTGGTGACCATTCCTCTACGCAGTCCAGGTACATTTTTTGGTGCGATTCAGACCAGTTAAGGGTTGTTAAATTATATTGTGGTGACCACTCCTCTACGCAGTCCAGATACATTTTTTGGTGCATTACAGACCCGTGGAGGGTTTTTAAATTATATTGTGGTGACCACTACTCTACGCAGTCCAGGTACATTTTTTGGTGCGATTCAGACCAGTTCAGGGTTTTTAAATTATATTGTGGTGACCACTCCTCTATGTAGTCCAGGTACATTTTTTGGTGCGATTCAGACCAGTTGAGGGTTGTTAAATTATATTGTGGTGACCACTCCTCTACGCAGTTCAGGTAAATTTTTTGGTGCGATTCAGACCAGTTCAGTATTTTTAAATTATATTGTGGTGACCACTCCTCTACGCAGTCCAGGTACATTTTTTGGTGCGATTTAGACCAGTTCAGGGTTTTTAAATTATATTGTGGTGACCACTCCTCTACTCAGTCCAGGTACATTTTTTGGTGCGATTCAGACCAGTTCAGGGTTTTTAAATTATATTGTGGTGACCACTCCTCTATGCAGTCCAGGTACATTTTTTGGTGCGATTCAGACCATTTCAGGGTTTTTAGATAATATTGTGGTGACCATTCCTCTACGCAGTCCAGGTACATTTTTTGGTGCGATTCAGACCAGTTAAGGGTTGTTAAATTATATTATGGTGACCACTCCTCTACGCCGTCCAGATACATTTTTTGGTGCATTACAGACCCGTGGAGGATTTTTAAATTATATTGTGGTGACCACTCCTCTACGCAATCCAGGTACATTTTTTGGTGCGATTGAGACCAGTTCAGGGTTTTTAAATTATATTGTGGTGACCACTCCTCTACGCAGTCCAGGTACATTTTTTGGTGCAATACAGACCCGTTTAGGGTTTTTATATTTTATTGTGGTGACCACTCCTCTATGCAGTCCAGGTACATTTTTTGGTGCGATTCAGACCAGTTCAGGGTTTTTAAATTATATTGTGGTGACCACTACTCTATGCAGTCCAGGTACAATTTTTGGTGCGATTCAGACCAGTTCAGGGTTTTTAAATATTATTGAGGTGACCACTCCTCTACGCAGTCCAGGTACATTTTTTTAGTGCGATTCAGACCGGTTGAGGGTTGTTAAATTATATTGTGGTGAGCACTCCTCTACGCAGTCCAGGTACATTTTTTGGTGTGATTCAGACCAGTTCAGGGTTTTTAAATTATATTGTGGTGACCAATCCTCTCCGCAGTCCAGGTACATTTTTTGGTGCGATTCAGACCAGTTCAGGGTTTTTAAATTATATTGTGGTGACCACTCCTCTACGCAGTCCAGGTACATTTTTTGGTGCGATTCAAACCAGTTCAGGGTTTTTAAATTATATTGTGGTGACCACTCCTCTACGCAGACCAGGTACATTTTTTGGTGCGATTCAGACCAGTTGACGGTTGTTAAATTATATTGTGGTGACCACTCCTCTACGCAGTCCAGGTACATTTTTTGGTGCAATACAGACCCGTGGAGGGTTTTTATATTATATTGTGGTGACCACTCCTCTATGCAGTCCAGGTACATTTTTTGGTGCGATTCAGACCAGTTCAGGGATTTTAAATTATATTGTGGTGACAACTCCTCTAAGCAGTCCAGGTACATTTTTTGGTGCGATTCAGACCAGTTCAGGGTTTTTAAATTATATTGTGGTGACCACTCCTCTAAGCAGTCCAGGTACATTTTTTGGTGCGATTCAGACCAGTTCAGGGTTTTTAAATTATATTGTGGTGACCACTCCTCTATGTAGTCCAGGTACATTTTTTGGTGCGATTCAGACCAGTTGAAGGTTGTTAAATTATATTGTGGTGACCACTCCTCTACACAGTCCAGGTAAATTTTTTGGTGCGATTCAGACCAGTTCAGGGTTTTTAAATTATATTGTGGTGACCACTCCTCTACGCAGTCCAGGTACATTTTTTGGTGCGATTTAGACCAGTTCAGGGTTTTTAAATTATATTGTGGTGACCACTCCTCTATGCAGTCCAGGTACATTTTTTGGTGCGATTTAGACCATTTCAGGGTTTTTAGATTATATTGTGGTGAACATTCTTCTTCGCAGTCCAGGTACATTTTTTGGTGCGATTCAGACCAGTTAAGGGTTGTTAAATTATATTATGGTGACCATTCCTCTACGCCGTCCAGATACATTTTTTGGTGCATTACAGACCCGTGGAGGGTTGTTAAATTATATTATGGTGACCATTCCTCTACGCAGTCCTGGTACATTTTTGGGTGCGATTCAGAACAGGTAAGGGTTGTTAAATTATATTGTGATGAACACTCCTCTACGCAGTCCAGATACATTTTTTGGTGCATTACAGACCCGTGGAGGGTTGTTAAATTATATTGTGGTGACCACTCCTCTACGCAGTCCAGGTACATTTTTTGGTGCGATTCAGACCAGTTGAGGGTTTTTAAATTACATTGTGGTGACCACTCCTCTACGCAGTCCAGGTACATTTTTTGGTGCGATTCAGACCAGTTCAGGGTTTTTGAATTATATTGTGGTTACCACTCCTCTACGCAGTCCAGGTACATTTTTGGTGCGATTCAGACCATTTCAGGGTTTTTAGATTATATTGTGGTGACCACTCCTCTACGCAGTCCAGGTACATTTTTTGGTGCGAGTTAGACCAGTTCAGGGTTTTTAAATTATATTGTGGTGACCACTCCTCTATGCAGTCCAGGTACATTTTTTGGTGCGATTTAGAACATTTCAGGGTTTTTAGATTATATTGTGGTGAACATTCTTCTTCGCAGTCCAGGTACATTTTTTGGTGCGATTCAGACCAGTTAAGGGTTGTTAAATTATATTATGGTGACCATTCCTCTACGCCGTCCAGATACATTTTTTGGTGCATTACAGACCCGTGGAGGGTTGTTAAATTATATTATGGTGACCATTCCTCTACGCAGTCCAGGTACATTTTTGGGTGCGATTCAGAACAGGTAAGGGTTGTTAAATTATATTGTGATGAACACTCCTTTACGCAGTCCAGATACATTTTTTGGTGCATTACAGACCCGTGGAGGGTTGTTAAATTATATTGTGGTGACCACTCCTCTACGCAGTCCAGGTACATTTTTTGGTGCGATTCAGACCAGTTGAGGGTTTTTAAATTACATTGTGGTGACCACTCCTCTACGCAGTCCAGGTACATTTTTTGGTGCGATTCAGACCAGTTCAGGGTTTTTGAATTATATTGTGGTGACCACTCCTCTACACAGTCCAGGTAAATTTTTTGGTGCGATTCAGACCAGTTCAGGGTTTTTAAATTATATTGTGGTGACCACTCCTCTACGCTGTCCAGGTACATTTTTTGGTGCGATTTAGACCAGTTCAGGGTTTTTAAATTATATTGTGGTGACCACTCCTCTATGCAGTCCAGGTACATTTTTTGGTGCGATTTAGACCATTTCAGGGTTTTTAGATTATATTGTGGTGAACATTCTTCTTCGCAGTCCAGGTACATTTTTTGGTGCGATTCAGACCAGTTAAGGGTTGTTAAATTATATTATGGTGACCATTCCTCTACGCCGTCCAGATACATTTTTTGGTGCATTACAGACCCGTGGAGGGTTGTTAAATTATATTATGGTGACCATTCCTCTACGCAGTCCAGGTACATTTTTGGGTGCGATTCAGAACAGGTAAGGGTTGTTAAATTATATTGTGATGAACACTCCTCTACGCAGTCCAGATACATTTTTTGGTGCATTACAGACCCGTGGAGGGTTGTTAAATTATATTGTGGTGACCACTCCTCTACGCAGTCCAGGTACATTTTTTGGTGCGATTCAGACCAGTTGAGGGTTTTTAAATTACATTGTGGTGACCACTCCTCTACGCAGTCCAGGTACATTTTTTGGTGCGATTCAGACCAGTTCAGGGTTTTTGAATTATATTGTGGTTACCACTCCTCTACGCAGTCCAGGTACATTTTTGGTGCGATTCAGACCATTTCAGGGTTTTTAGATTATATTGTGGTGACCACTCCTCTACGCAGTCCAGGTACATTTTTTGGTGCGATTTAGACCAGTTCAGGGTTTTTAAATTATATTGTGGTGACCACTCCTCTATGCAGTCCAGGTACATTTTTTGGTGCGATTTAGAACATTTCAGGGTTTTTAGATTATATTGTGGTGAACATTCTTCTTCGCAGTCCAGGTACATTTTTTGGTGCGATTCAGACCAGTTAAGGGTTGTTAAATTATATTATGGTGACCATTCCTCTACGCCGTCCAGATACATTTTTTGGTGCATTACAGACCCGTGGAGGGTTGTTAAATTATATTATGGTGACCATTCCTCTACGCAGTCCAGGTACATTTTTGGGTGCGATTCAGAACAGGTAAGGGTTGTTAAATTATATTGTGATGAACACTCCTTTACGCAGTCCAGATACATTTTTTGGTGCATTACAGACCCGTGGAGGGTTGTTAAATTATATTGTGGTGACCACTCCTCTACGCAGTCCAGGTACATTTTTTGGTGCGATTCAGACCAGTTGAGGGTTTTTAAATTACATTGTGGTGACCACTCCTCTACGCAGTCCAGGTACATTTTTTGGTGCGATTCAGACCAGTTCAGGGTTTTTGAATTATATTGTGGTTACCACTCCTCTACGCAGTCCAGGTACATTTTTGGTGCGATTCAGACCATTTCAGGGTTTTTAGATTATATTGTGGTGGCCATTCCTCTACGCAGTCCAGGTACATTTTTTGGTGCGATTCAGACCAGTTCAGAGTTGTTAAATTATAGTGTGGTGACCACTCCTCTATGCAGTCCAGATACATTTTTTGGTGCGATTCAGACCAGTTCAGGGTTTCTAAATTATATTGTGGTGACCACTCCTCTACGCAGTCCAGGTACATTTTTTGGCGCAATACAGACCCGTGGAGGGTTTTTAAATTATATTGTGGTGACCACTCCTCTACGCAGTCCAGGTACATTTTTTGGTGCGATTCAGACCAGTTCAGGGTTTATAAATTATATTGTGGTGACCACTCCTCTACGCAGTCCAGGTACATTTTTTGGTGCAATACAGACCCGTGGAGGGTTTTTAAATTATATTGTGGTGACCACTCCTCTACGCAGTCCAGGTACATTTTTTTGAGCGATTCAGACCAGTTCAGGGTTTCTAAATTATATTGTGGTGACCACTCCTCTACGCAGTCCAGGTACATTTTTTGGCGCAATACAGACCCGTGGAGGGTTTTTAAATTATATTGTGGTGACCACTCCTCTACGCAGTCCAGGTACATTTTTTGGTGCGATTCAGACCAGTTCAGGGTTTATAAATTATATTGTGGTGACCACTCCTCTACGCAGTCCAGGTACATTTTTTGGTGCAATACAGACCCGTGGAGGGTTTTTAAATTATATTGTGGTGACCACTCCTCTACGCAGTCCAGGTACATTTTTTGGTGCGATTCAGACCAGTTCAGGGTTTTTAAATTATATTGTGGTGAGCACTCCTCTACGCAGTCCAGGTACATTTTTTGGTGCGATTCAGACCATTTCAGGGTTTTTAGATTAAAATGTGGTGACCATTCCTCTACGCAGTCCAGGTACATTTTTTGGTGCGATTCAGACCAGTTAAGGGTTGTTAAATTATATTGTGGTGACCACTCCTCTACGCAGTCCAGATACATTTTTTGGTGCATTACAGACCCGTGGAGGGTTTCTAAATTATGTTGTGGTGACCACTCCTCTACGCAGTCCAGGTACATTTTTTGGTGCGATTCAGACCAGTTCAGGGTTTTTAAATTATATTGTGGTGACCACTCCTCTATGTAGTCCAGGTACATTTTTTGGTGCGATTCAGACCAGTTGAGGGTTGTTAAATTATATTGTGGTGACCACTCCTCTACGCAGTTCAGGTAAATTTTTTGGTGCGATTCAGACCAGTTCAGGGTTTTTAAATTATATTGTGGTGACCACTCCTCTACGCAGTCCAGGTACTTTTTTTGGTGCGATTCAGACCATTTCAGGGTTTTTAGATTATATTGTGGTGACCATTCCTCTACGCAGTCCAGGTACATTTTTTGGTGCGATTCAGACCAGTTCAGGGTTTCTAAATTATATTGTGGTGACCACTCCTCTACGCAGTCCAGATACATTTTTTGGTGCGATTTAGACCAGTTCAGGGTTTTTAAATTATATTGTGGTGAGCACTCCTCTACGCAGTCCATTTACATTTTTTGGTGCGATTCAGACCATTTCAGGGTTTTTAGATTATATTGTGGTGACCATTCCTCTACGCAGTCCAGGTACATTTTTTGGTGCGATTCAGACCAGTTAAGGGTTGTTAAATTATATTGTGGTGACCACTCCTCTACGCAGTCCAGATACATTTTTTGGTGCATTACAGACCCGTGGAGGGTTTTTAAATTATGTTGTGGTGACCACTCCTCTACGCAGTCCAGGTACATTTTTTGGTGCGATTCAGACCAGTTCAGGGTTTTTAAATTATATTGTGGTGACCACTCCTCTATGTAGTCCAGGTACATTTTTTGGTGCGATTCAGACCAGTTGAGGGTTGTTACATTATATTGTGGTGACCACTCTTCTACGCAGTTCAGGTAAATTTTTTGGTGCGATTCAGACCAGTTCAGGGTTTTTAAATTATATTGTGGTGACCACTCCTCTACGCAGTCCAGGTACTTTTTTTGGTGCGATTCAGACCATTTCAGGGTTTTTAGATTATATTGTGGTGACCATTCCTCTACGCAGTCCAGGTACATTTTTTGGTGCGATTCAGACCAGTTAAGGGTTGTTAAATTATATTGTGGTGACCACTCCTCTACGCAGTCCAGATACATTTTTTATTGCATTACAGACCCGTGGAGGGTTTTTAAATTATATTGTGGTGACCACTCCTCTACGCAGTCCAGGTACATTTTTTGGTGCGATTCAGACCAGTTCAGGGTTTTTAAATTATATTGTGGTGACCACTCCTCTATGTAGTCCAGGTACATTTTTTGGTGCGATTTAGACCAGTTGAGGGTTGTTAAATTATATTGTGGTGACCACTCCTCTACGCAGTTCAGGTAAATTTTTTGGTGCGATTCAGACCAGTTCAGGGTTTTTAAATTATATTGTGGTGACCACTCCTCTACGCAGTCCAGGTACATTTTTTGGTGCGATTTAGACCAGTTCAGGGTTTTTAAATTATATTGTGGTGACCACTCCTCTACTCAGTCCAGGTACATTTTTTGGTGCGATTCAGACCAGTTCAGGGTTTTTAAATTATATTGTGGTGACCACTCCTCTATGCAGTCCAGGTACATTTTTTGGTGCGATTCAGACCATTTCAGGGTTTTTAGATAATATTGTGGTGACCATTCCTCTACGCAGTCCAGGTACATTTTTTGGTGCGATTCAGACCAGTTAAGGGTTGTTAAATTATATTATGGTGACCACTCCTCTACGCCGTCCAGATATATTTTTTGGTGCATTACAGACCCGTGGAGGGTTTTTAAATTATATTGTGGTGACCACTCCTCTACGCAGTCCAGGTACATTTTTTGGTGCGATTGAGACCAGTTCAGGGTTTTTAAATTATATTGTGGTGACCACTCCTCTACGCAGTCCAGGTACATTTTTTGGTGCAATACAGACCCGTGGAGGGTTTTTATATTTTATTGTGGTGACCACTCCTCTATGCAGTCCAGGTACATTTTTTGGTGCGATTCAGACCAGTTCAGGGTTTTTAAATTATATTATGGTGACCACTACTCTATGCAGTCCAGGTACAATTTTTGGTGCGATTCAGACCAGTTCAGGGTTTTTAAATAATATTGAGGTGACCACTCCTCTACGCAGTCCAGGTACATTTTTTTGGTGCGATTCAGACCGGTTGAGGGTTGTTAAATTATATTGTGGTGAGCACTCCTCTACGCAGTCCAGGTACATTTTTTGGTGTGATTCAGACCAGTTCAGGGTTTTTAAATTATATTGTGGTGACCAATCCTCTCCGCAGTCCAGGTACATTTTTTGGTGCGATTCAGACCAGTTCAGGGTTTTTAAATTATATTGTGGTGACCACTCCTCTACGCAGTCCAAGTACATTTTTTGGTGCGATTCAAACCAGTTCAGGGTTTTTTAAATTATATTGTGGTGACCACTCCTCTACGCTTTCCAGGTACATTTTTTGGTGCGATTCAGACCAGTTGAGGGTTGTTAAATTATATTGTGGTGACCACTCCTCTACGCAGTCCAAGTACATTTTTTGGTGCGATTCAGACCAGTTAAGGGTTTTTAAATTATATTGTGGTGATCACTCCTCTACGCAGTCCAGGTGCATTTTTTGGTGCGATTCAGACCAGTTCAGGGTTTTTAAATTATATTGTGGTGACCACTCCTCTACGCAGTCCAGGTACATTTTTTGGTGCGATTCAGACCAGTTGAGGGTTGTTAAATTATATTGTGGTGACCACTCCTCTACGCAGTCCAGGTACATTTTTTGGTGCATTACAGACCCGTGGAGGGTTGTTAAATTATATTGTGGTGACCACTCCTCTACGCAGTCCAGGTACATTTTTTGGTGCGATTCAGACCAGTTGAGGGTTTTTAAATTACATTGTGGTGACCACTCCTCTACGCAGTCCAGGTACATTTTTTGGTGCGATTCAGACCAGTTCAGGGTTTTTGAATTATATTGTGGTTACCACTCCTCTACGCAGTCCAGGTACATTTTTGGTGCGATTCAGACCATTTCAGGGTTTTTAGATTATATTGTGGTGGCCATTCCTCTACGCAGTCCAGGTACATTTTTTGGTGCGATTCAGACCAGTTCAGAGTTGTTAAATTATAGTGTGGTGACCACTCCTCTATGCAGTCCAGATACATTTTTTGGTGCGATTCAGACCAGTTCAGGGTTTCTAAATTATATTGTGGTGACCACTCCTCTACGCAGTCCAGGTACATTTTTTGGCGCAATACAGACCCGTGGAGGGTTTTTAAATTATATTGTGGTGACCACTCCTCTACGCAGTCCAGGTACATTTTTTGGTGCGATTCAGACCAGTTCAGGGTTTATAAATTATATTGTGGTGACCACTCCTCTACGCAGTCCAGGTACATTTTTTGGTGCAATACAGACCCGTGGAGGGTTTTTAAATTATATTGTGGTGACCACTCCTCTACGCAGTCCAGGTACATTTTTTGGTGCGATTCAGACCAGTTCAGGGTTTCTAAATTATATTGTGGTGACCACTCCTCTACGCAGTCCAGGTACATTTTTTGGCGCAATACAGACCCGTGGAGGGTTTTTAAATTATATTGTGGTGACCACTCCTCTACGCAGTCCAGGTACATTTTTTGGTGCGATTCAGACCAGTTGAGGGTTTTTAAATTACATTGTGGTGACCACTCCTCTACGCAGTCCAGGTACATTTTTGGTGCGATTCAGACCATTTCAGGGTTTTTAGATTATATTGTGGTGACCACTCCTCTACGCAGTCCAGGTACATTTTTTGGTGCAATACAGACCCGTGGAGGGTTTTTAAATTATATTGTGGTGACCACTCCTCTACGCAGTCCAGGTACATTTTTTGGTGCGATTCAGACCAGTTCAGGGTTTCTAAATTATATTGTGGTGACCACTCCTCTACGCAGTCCAGGTACATTTTTTGGCGCAATACAGACCCGTGGAGGGTTTTTAAATTATATTGTGGTGACCACTCCTCTACGCAGTCCAGGTACATTTTTTGGTGCGATTCAGACCAGTTCAGGGTTTATAAATTATATTGTGGTGACCACTCCTCTACGCAGTCCAGGTACATTTTTTGGTGCAATACAGACCCGTGGAGGGTTTTTAAATTATATTGTGGTGACCACTCCTCTACGCAGTCCAGGTACATTTTTTGGTGCGATTCAGACCAGTTCAGGGTTTCTAAATTATATTGTGGTGACCACTCCTCTACGCAGTCCAGGTACATTTTTTGGCGCAATACAGACCCGTGGAGGGTTTTTAAATTATATTGTGGTGACCACTCCTCTACGCAGTCCAGGTACATTTTTTGGTGCGATTCAGACCAGTTCAGGGTTTATAAATTATATTGTGGTGACCACTCCTCTACGCAGTCCAGGTACATTTTTTGGTGCAATACAGACCCGTGGAGGGTTTTTAAATTATATTGTGGTGACCACTCCTCTACGCAGTCCAGGTACATTTTTTGGTGCGATTCAGACCAGTTCAGGGTTTTTAAATTATATTGTGGTGAGCACTCCTCTACGCAGTCCAGGTACATTTTTTGGTGCGATTCAGACCATTTCAGGGTTTTTAGATTATATTGTGGTGACCATTCCTCTACGCAGTCCAGGTACATTTTTTGGTGCGATTCAGACCAGTTAAGGGTTGTTAAATTATATTGTGGTGACCACTCCTCTACGCAGTCCAGATACATTTTTTGGTGCATTACAGACCCGTGGAGGGTTTTTAAATTATGTTGTGGTGACCACTCCTCTACGCAGTCCAGGTACATTTTTTGGTGCGATTCAGACCAGTTCAGGGTTTTTAAATTATATTGTGGTGACCACTCCTCTATGTAGTCCAGGTACATTTTTTGGTGCGATTCAGACCAGTTGAGGGTTGTTAAATTATATTGTGGTGACCACTCCTCTACGCAGTTCAGGTAAATTTTTTGGTGCGATTCAGACCAGTTCAGGGTTTTTAAATTATATTGTGGTGACCACTCCTCTACGCAGTCCAGGTACTTTTTTTGGTGCGATTCAGACCATTTCAGGGTTTTTAGATTATATTGTGGTGACCATTCCTCTACGCAGTCCAGGTACATTTTTTGGTGCGATTCAGACCAGTTCAGGGTTTCTAAATTATATTGTGGTGACCACTCCTCTACGCAGTCCAGGTACATTTTTTGGTGTGATTCAGACCAGTTCAGGGTTTTTAAATTATATTGTGGTGAGCACTCCTCTACGCAGTCCAGGTACATTTTTTGGTGCGATTCAGACCATTTCAGGGTTTTTAGATTATATTGTGGTGACCATTCCTCTACGCAGTCCAGGTACATTTTTTGGTGCGATTCAGACCAGTTAAGGGTTGTTAAATTATATTGTGGTGACCACTCCTCTACGCAGTCCAGATACATTTTTTGGTGCATTACAGACCCGTGGAGGGTTTTTAAATTATGTTGTGGTGACCACTCCTCTACGCAGTCCAGGTACATTTTTTGGTGCGATTCAGACCAGTTCAGGGTTTTTAAATTATATTGTGGTGACCACTCCTCTATGTAGTCCAGGTACATTTTTTGGTGCGATTCAGACCAGTTGAGGGTTGTTAAATTATATTGTGGTGACCACTCCTCTACGCAGTTCAGGTAAATTTTTTGGTGCGATTCAGACCAGTTCAGGGTTTTTAAATTATATTGTGGTGACCACTCCTCTACGCAGTCCAGGTACTTTTTTTGGTGCGATTCAGACCATTTCAGGGTTTTTAGATTATATTGTGGTGACCATTCCTCTACGCAGTCCAGGTACATTTTTTGGTGCGATTCAGACCAGTTAAGGGTTGTTAAATTATATTGTGGTGACCACTCCTCTACGCAGTCCAGATACATTTTTTATTGCATTACAGACCCGTGGAGGGTTTTTAAATTATATTGTGGTGACCACTCCTCTACGCAGTCCAGGTACATTTTTTGGTGCGATTCAGACCAGTTCAGGGTTTTTAAATTATATTGTGGTGACCACTCCTCTATGTAGTCCAGGTACATTTTTTGGTGCGATTCAGACCAGTTGAGGGTTGTTAAATTATATTGTGGTGACCACTCCTCTACGCAGTTCAGGTAAATTTTTTGGTGCGATTCAGACCAGTTCAGGGTTTCTAAATTATATTGTGGTGACCACTCCTCTACGCAGTCCAGATACATTTTTTGGTGCATTACAGACCCGTGGAGGGTTTTTAAATTATGTTGTGGTGACCACTCCTCTACGCAGTCCAGGTACATTTTTTGGTACGATTCAGACCAGATCAGGGTTTTTAAATTATATTGTGGTGACCACTCCTCTATGTAGTCCAGGTACATTTTTTGGTGCGATTCAGACCAGTTGAGGGTTGTTAAATTATATTGTGGTGACCACTCCTCTACGCAGTTCAGGTAAATTTTTTGGTGCGATTCAGACCAGTTCAGGGTTTTTAAATTATATTGTGGTGACCACTCCTCTACGCAGTCCAGGTACTTTTTTTGGTGCGATTCAGACCATTTCAGGGTTTTTAGATTATATTGTGGTGACCATTCCTCTACGCAGTCCAGGTACATTTTTTGGTGCGATTCAGACCAGTTAAGGGTTGTTAAATTATATTGTGGTGACCACTCCTCTACGCAGTCCAGATACATTTTTTATTGCATTACAGACCCGTGGAGGGTTTTTAAATTATATTGTGGTGACCACTCCTCTACGCAGTCCAGGTACATTTTTTGGTGCGATTCAGACCAGTTCAGGGTTTTTAAATTATATTGTGGTGACCACTCCTCTATGTAGTCCAGGTACATTTTTTGGTGCGATTCAGACCAGTTGAGGGTTGTTAAATTATATTGTGGTGACCACTCCTCTACGCAGTTCAGGTAAATTTTTTGGTGCGATTCAGACCAGTTCAGGGTTTCTAAATTATATTGTGGTGACCACTCCTCTACGCAGTCCAGGTACATTTTTTGGCGCAATACAGACCCGTGGAGGGTTTTTAAATTATATTGTGGTGACCACTCCTCTACGCAGTCCAGGTACATTTTTTGGTGCGATTCAGACCAGTTCAGGGTTTATAAATTATATTGTGGTGACCACTCCTCTACGCAGTCCAGGTACATTTTTTGGTGCAATACAGACCCGTGGAGGGTTTTTAAATTATATTGTGGTGACCACTCCTCTACGCAGTCCAGGTACATTTTTTGGTGCGATTCAGACCAGTTCAGGGTTTTTAAATTATATTGTGGTGAGCACTCCTCTACGCAGTCCAGGTACATTTTTTGGTGCGATTCAGACCATTTCAGGGTTTTTAGATTATATTGTGGTGACCATTCCTCTACGCAGTCCAGGTTCATTTTTTGGTGCGATTCAGACCAGTTAAGGGTTTTTAAATTATATTGTGGTGACCACTCCTCTACGCAGTCCAGATACATTTTTTGGTGCATTACAGACCCGTGGAGGGTTTTTAAATTATGTTGTGGTGACCACTCCTCTACGCAGTCCAGGTACATTTTTTGGTGCGATTCAGACCAGTTCAGGGTTTTTAAATTATATTGTGGTGACCACTCCTCTATGTAGTCCAGGTACATTTTTTGGTGCGATTCAGACCAGTTGAGGGTTGTTAAATTATATTGTGGTGACCACTCCTCTACGCAGTTCAGGTAAATTTTTTGGTGCGATTCAGACCAGTTCAGGGTTTTTAAATTATATTGTGGTGACCACTCCTCTACGCAGTCCAGGTACTTTTTTTGGTGCGATTCAGACCATTTCAGGGTTTTTAGATTATATTGTGGTGACCATTCCTCTACGCAGTCCAGGTACATTTTTTGGTGCGATTCAGACCAGTTCAGGGTTTCTAAATTATATTGTGGTGACCACTCCTCTACGCAGTCCAGGTACATTTTTTGGTGCGATTCAGACCAGTTCAGGGTTTTTAAATTATATTGTGGTGAGCACTCCTCTACGCAGTCCAGGTACATTTTTTGGTGCGATTCAGACCATTTCAGGGTTTTTAGATTATATTGTGGTGACCATTCCTCTACGCAGTCCAGGTACATTTTTTGGTGCGATTCAGACCAGTTAAGGGTTGTTAAATTATATTGTGGTGACCACTCCTCTACGCAGTCCAGATACATTTTTTGGTGCATTACAGACCCGTGGAGGGTTTTTAAATTATGTTGTGGTGACCACTCCTCTACGCAGTCCAGGTACATTTTTTGGTGCGATTCAGACCAGTTCAGGGTTTTTAAATTATATTGTGGTGACCACTCCTCTATGTAGTCCAGGTACATTTTTTGGTGCGATTCAGACCAGTTGAGGGTTGTTAAATTATATTGTGGTGACCACTCCTCTACGCAGTTCAGGTAAATTTTTTGGTGCAATTCAGACCAGTTCAGGGTTTTTAAATTATATTGTGGTGACCACTCCTCTACGCAGTCCAGGTACTTTTTTTGGTGCGATTCAGACCATTTCAGGGTTTTTAGATTATATTGTGGTGACCATTCCTCTACGCAGTCCAGGTACATTTTTTGGTGCGATTCAGACCAGTTAAGGGTTGTTAAATTATATTGTGGTGACCACTCCTCTACGCAGTCCAGATACATTTTTTATTGCATTACAGACCCGTGGAGGGTTTTTAAATTATATTGTGGTGACCACTCCTCTACGCAGTCCAGGTACATTTTTTGGTGCGATTCAGACCAGTTCAGGGTTTTTAAATTATATTGTGGTGACCACTCCTCTATGTAGTCCAGGTACATTTTTTGGTGCGATTCAGACCAGTTGAGGGTTGTTAAATTATATTGTGGTGACCACTCCTCTACGCAGTTCAGGTAAATTTTTTGGTGCGATTCAGACCAGTTCAGGGTTTCTAAATTATATTGTGGTGACCACTCCTCTACGCAGTCCAGATACATTTTTTGGTGCATTACAGACCCGTGGAGGGTTTTTAAATTATGTTGTGGTGACCACTCCTCTACGCAGTCCAGGTACATTTTTTGGTGCGATTCAGACCAGATCAGGGTTTTTAAATTATATTGTGGTGACCACTCCTCTATGTAGTCCAGGTACATTTTTTGGTGCGATTCAGACCAGTTGAGGGTTGTTAAATTATATTGTGGTGACCACTCCTCTACGCAGTTCAGGTAAATTTTTTGGTGCGATTCAGACCAGTTCAGGGTTTTTAAATTATATTGTGGTGACCACTCCTCTACGCAGTCCAGGTACTTTTTTTGGTGCGATTCAGACCATTTCAGGGTTTTTAGATTATATTGTGGTGACCATTCCTCTACGCAGTCCAGGTACATTTTTTGGTGCGATTCAGACCAGTTAAGGGTTGTTAAATTATATTGTGGTGACCACTCCTCTACGCAGTCCAGATACATTTTTTATTGCATTACAGACCCGTGGAGGGTTTTTAAATTATATTGTGGTGACCACTCCTCTACGCAGTCCAGGTACATTTTTTGGTGCGATTCAGACCAGTTCAGGGTTTTTAAATTATATTGTGGTGACCACTCCTCTATGTAGTCCAGGTACATTTTTTGGTGCGATTCAGACCAGTTGAGGGTTGTTAAATTATATTGTGGTGACCACTCCTCTACGCAGTTCAGGTAAATTTTTTGGTGCGATTCAGACCAGTTCAGGGTTTCTAAATTATATTGTGGTGACCACTCCTCTACGCAGTCCAGGTACATTTTTTGGCGCAATACAGACCCGTGGAGGGTTTTTAAATTATATTGTGGTGACCACTCCTCTACGCAGTCCAGGTACATTTTTTGGTGCGATTCAGACCAGTTCAGGGTTTATAAATTATATTGTGGTGACCACTCCTCTACGCAGTCCAGGTACATTTTTTGGTGCAATACAGACCCGTGGAGGGTTTTTAAATTATATTGTGGTGACCACTCCTCTACGCAGTCCAGGTACATTTTTTGGTGCGATTCAGACCAGTTCAGGGTTTTTAAATTATATTGTGGTGAGCACTCCTCTACGCAGTCCAGGTACATTTTTTGGTGCGATTCAGACCATTTCAGGGTTTTTAGATTATATTGTGGTGACCATTCCTCTACGCAGTCCAGGTTCATTTTTTGGTGCGATTCAGACCAGTTAAGGGTTGTTAAATTATATTGTGGTGACCACTCCTCTACGCAGTCCAGATACATTTTTTGGTGCATTACAGACCCGTGGAGGGTTTTTAAATTATGTTGTGGTGACCACTCCTCTACGCAGTCCAGGTACATTTTTTGGTGCGATTCAGACCAGTTCAGGGTTTTTAAATTATATTGTGGTGACCACTCCTCTATGTAGTCCAGGTACATTTTTTGGTGCGATTCAGACCAGTTGAGGGTTGTTAAATTATATTGTGGTGACCACTCCTCTACGCAGTTCAGGTAAATTTTTTGGTGCGATTCAGACCAGTTCAGGGTTTTTAAATTATATTGTGGTGACCACTCCTCTACGCAGTCCAGGTACTTTTTTTGGTGCGATTCAGACCATTTCAGGGTTTTTAGATTATATTGTGGTGACCATTCCTCTACGCAGTCCAGGTACATTTTTTGGTGCGATTCAGACCAGTTCAGGGTTTCTAAATTATATTGTGGTGACCACTCCTCTACGCAGTCCAGGTACATTTTTTGGTGCGATTCAGACCAGTTCAGGGTTTTTAAATTATATTGTGGTGAGCACTCCTCTACGCAGTCCAGGTACATTTTTTGGTGCGATTCAGACCATTTCAGGGTTTTTAGATTATATTGTGGTGACCATTCCTCTACGCAGTCCAGGTACATTTTTTGGTGCGATTCAGACCAGTTAAGGGTTGTTAAATTATATTGTGGTGACCACTCCTCTACGCAGTCCAGATACATTTTTTGGTGCATTACAGACCCGTGGAGGGTTTTTAAATTATGTTGTGGTGACCACTCCTCTACGCAGTCCAGGTACATTTTTTGGTGCGATTCAGACCGGTTCAGGGTTTTTAAATTATATTGTGGTGACCACTCCTCTATGTAGTCCAGGTACATTTTTTGGTGCGATTCAGACCAGTTGAGGGTTGTTAAATTATATTGTGGTGACCACTCCTCTACGCAGTTCAGGTAAATTTTTTGGTGCGATTCAGACCAGTTCAGGGTTTTTAAATTATATTGTGGTGACCACTCCTCTACGCAGTCCAGGTACTTTTTTTGGTGCGATTCAGACCATTTCAGGGTTTTTAGATTATATTGTGGTGACCATTCCTCTACGCAGTCCAGGTACATTTTTTGGTGCGATTCAGACCAGTTAAGGGTTGTTAAATTATATTGTGGTGACCACTCCTCTACGCAGTCCAGATACATTTTTTATTGCATTACAGACCCGTGGAGGGTTTTTAAATTATATTGTGGTGACCACTCCTCTACGCAGTCCAGGTACATTTTTTGGTGCGATTCAGACCAGTTCAGGGTTTTTAAATTATATTGTGGTGACCACTCCTCTATGTAGTCCAGGTACATTTTTTGGTGCGATTCAGACCAGTTGAGGGTTGTTAAATTATATTGTGGTGACCACTCCTCTACGCAGTTCAGGTAAATTTTTTGGTGCGATTCAGACCAGTTCAGGGTTTTTAAATTATATTGTGGTGACCACTCCTCTACGCAGTCCAGGTACATTTTTTGGTGCGATTTAGACCAGTTCAGGGTTTTTAAATTATATTGTGGTGACCACTCCTCTACTCAGTCCAGGTACATTTTTTGGTGCGATTCAGACCAGTTCAGGGTTTTTAAATTATATTGTGGTGACCACTCCTCTATGCAGTCCAGGTACATTTTTTGGTGCGATTCAGACCATTTCAGGGTTTTTAGATAATATTGTGGTGACCATTCCTCTACGCAGTCCAGGTACATTTTTTGGTGCGATTCAGACCAGTTAAGGGTTGTTAAATTATATTATGGTGACCACTCCTCTACGCCGTCCAGATATATTTTTTGGTGCCTTACAGACCCGTGGAGGGTTTTTAAATTATATTGTGGTGACCACTCCTCTACGCAGTCCAGGTACATTTTTTGGTGCGATTGAGACCAGTTCAGGGTTTTTAAATTATATTGTGGTGACCACTCCTCTACGCAGTTCAGGTAAATTTTTTGGTGCGATTCAGACCAGTTCAGGGTTTTTAAATTATATTGTGGTGAGCACTCCTCTACGCAGTCCAGGTACATTTTTTGGTGCGATTCAGACCATTTCAGGGTTTTTAGATTATATTGTGGTGACCATTCCTCTACGCAGTCCAGGTACATTTTTTGGTGCGCTTCAGACCATTTCAGGGTTTTTAGATTATATTGTGGTGACCATTCCTCTACGCAGTCCAGGTACATTTTTTGGTGCGATTCAGACCAGTTCAGGGTTTTTAAATATTATTGAGGTGACCACTCCTCTACGCAGTCCAGGTACATTTTTTTGGTGCGATTCAGACCGGTTGAGGGTTGTTAAATTATATTGTGGTGAGCACTCCTCTACGCAGTCCAGGTACATTTTTTGGTGTGATTCAGACCAGTTCAGGGTTTTTAAATTATATTGTGGTGACCAATCCTCTCCGCAGTCCAGGTACATTTTTTGGTGCGATTCAGACCAGTTCAGGGTTTTTAAATTATATTGTGGTGACCACTCCTCTACGCAGTCCAAGTACATTTTTTGGTGCGATTCAAACCAGTTCAGGGTTTTTTAAATTATATTGTGGTGACCACTCCTCTACGCAGTCCAGGTACATTTTTTGGTGCGATTCAGACCAGTTGAGGGTTGTTAAATTATATTGTGGTGACCACTCCTCTACGCAGTCCAAGTACATTTTTTGGTGCGATTCAGACCAGTAAAGGGTTTTTAAATTATATTGTGGTGATCACTCCTCTACGCAGTCCAGGTGCATTTTTTGGTGCGATTCAGACCAGTTCAGGGTTTTTAAATTATATTGTGGTGAGCACTCCTCTACGCAGTCCAGGTACATTTTTTTTTGCGATTCAGACCATTTCAGGGTTTTTAGATTATATTGTGGTGACCATTCCTCTACGCAGTCCAGGTACATTTTTTGGTGCGATTCAGACCATTTCAGGGTTTTTAGATTATATTGTGGTGACCATTCCTCTACGCAGTCCAGGTATATTTTTA